>NW_017216603.1:0-13077 GCF_001704415.2 Capra hircus
CACTTAGGCTGCCAGGCGTCCTTGGGGAGGGCTTAGGGGCTGGTGGGTTGCACACTGCCAAGGGATCCAGCAGTGAGAGCTCTGTCAGAGGGAAGGGAAGGGCAACTGCAGGACTCCTCCAGCGGATGCGTGGCCGGCCAGACTCAGCGCCGCACGGAGAGCACCAGGCTCCCAGGGCCCCTGGCTGGGGTCTTCAGCCCCGCACACCGGGAGGCTGATTCCGTGTTCGCCCAAAAAGTGTATGACAGACGTAGGTTCCCTAGCACTCTCCTCCCCAGCAGAGACATGTGCAGGTGGTTGGGGCCTGATCCTGCGTGTCTGGGTTCCCGCCCACAGCCCCAACTCAGGGGAAGCAGCCCCTGAGGCAAGACCTGCTGGAGGAGCCCTGAGCCCCGCCTGATAGCGAGTGCACAGCCAGCAGGGAAGCGAGCCTCCTAGGGGGAAGAGGAGGCAGCCCAGCCCTGTCATGCTGAAAGCCCTGCTTGCACGGAGCTAAGTGGGCCTCCTGTTCGGCAGAGCTCTAGCTCTGCTCAGAGCCCCGATCTCGCAGAGTTACTGGCGTTGGGCCCTTCTGCCATGGGCGAGCCTTGCCCAGACTTGCCTTGCTTTTAGGCTCCCTCCCCAGGAAGGAGCAGCCTGTGTGAGGCTGGGAGACGCCACTGGCGCCTTCCTGCCTTCAGCTCTGCTCCTGCCTTGCCTTTGCCTTAGGTTCCAAGCGTCCTTGAGGAGGGCTCAGGGGGCTGGGTTGCACACTGCCAAGGGCTCCAGCAGTGAGAGCTCTGTCAGAGGGAGGCGAGGGTAACAGCAGGTATCCTTCAGCGGTTGCTTGGCTGCCCAGACTCAGCGCCGCACGGAGAGCACGAGGCTCCCAGGGCCCCTGGCAGGCGTCTTCAGCCCCGGAGAACCAAAGGCTGTCTCCGTGGGTGCCCAGAGAGTATATGACAGACGTAGGTTCCCTAGCACACTCTCCTCCCCAGCAGAGACATGTGCAGGTGGTTGGGGCCTGATCCTGCGTGTCTGGGTTCCCGCCCACAGCACCAGCTCAGGGGAAGCAGCCCCTGAGGCAAGACCTGCTGGAGGAGCCCTGCGCCCCCGCCTGATAGGCGAATGCAGAGCCAGCAGGGAAGCGAGCCTCCTCGGGGGAAGAGGAGGCAGCCCAGCCCCGTCAAGCTGAAAGCCTTGCTTGCACGGAGCCAAGTGCGCCTCCAGTTCGGCAGAGCTCTAGCTCTGCTCAGAGCCCCGATCTGGCAGAGTTCCCGTCGCGAGGCTGCTCTGCCATGGGCGAGCCTTGCCCAGACTTGCCTTGCTTTTAGGCTCCCTCTCCAGGAAGGAGCAGGCTGTGTGAGGCTGGGAGACGCCACTGGCGCCTTCCTGGCTTCAGCTATGCTCCTGCCTTGCCTATGCACTTAGCTCCCAAGCGTCCTTGAGGAGGGCTCAGGGGCTGCTGGGTTGCACACTGACAAGGGCTCCATCAGTGAGAGCTCTGTCAGAGGGAAGCGAAGGGCAAAAGCAGGGCTCCTTCTGCGGTTGCTTTGCCGCCCAGACTCAGCGCCGCACGGAGAACACCAGGCTCCCAGGGCCCCTGGCTGGAGTCTGCAGCCCCGGACAACCAAAGGCTGTCTCTGTGGGTGCCCTGAGAGTGTGTGACAGACGTAGGTTCCCTAGCACTCTCCTCCCCAGCAGAGACATGTGCAGGTGGTTGGGGCCTTATACTGGGTGTCTGGGTTCCCGCCCACAGGACCAGCTCAGGGGAAGCAGCCCCTGAGGCAAGACCTGCTGGAGGAGCCCTGCGCCCCCGCCTGATAGGCGAGTGCAGAGCCAGCAGGGAAGCGAGCCTCCTCGGGGGAAGAGGAGGCAGCCCAGCCCCGTCAAGCTGAAAGCCCTGCTTGCACGGAGCCAAGTGCGCCTCCAGTACTGCAGAGCTCTAGCTCTGCTCAGAGGCCCGATCTGACAGAGTTCCTGGCGTGGGGCTTGTTCTGCCATGGGCGAGCCTTGCCCAGACTTGCCTTGCTTTTAGGCTCCCTCCCCAGGAAGGAGCAGGCTGTGTGAGGCTGGGAGACGCCACTTCCGCCTTCCTGGCTTCAGCTCTTGTCCTTTGCACTTAGGTCCCAAGCGTCCTTGAGGAGGGCTCAGGGGCTGGTGGGTTGCACACTGCCAAGGGCTCCAGCAGTGAGAGCTCTGTCAGAGGGAAGCGAGGGCAACAGCAGGTATCCTTCAGCGGTTGCTTGGCTGCCCAGACTCAGCGCTGCACGGAGAGCACCAGGTTCCAAGGGCCCCTGGCTGGGGTTTGCAGCCCCGCACACCTAGAGGCTGACTCCGTGGGTGCCTAGAAAGTGTGTGACAGACGTAGCTTCCCTAGCACTCTCCTCCCCAACAGAGACATGTGCAGGTGGTTGGGGCCTGATCCTGCGTGTCTGGGTTCACGCCCGCATCCCCAACTCAGGGGAAGCAGCCCCTGAGGCAAGACCTGCTGGAGGAGCCCTGAGCCCCCGCCTGATAGGCGAGTGCACAGCCAGCAGGGAAGCGAGCCTCCTAGGGGGAAGAGGAGGCAGCCCAGCCCCCTCAAGCTGAAACCCTGCTTGCACGGAGCTAAGAGCGCCTCCAGTAAGGCAGAGCTCTAGCTCTGCTCAGAGCCCCGATCTGGCAGCGTCCCCTGCGCGAGGCTGCTCTGCCGGGGCCGAGCATTGCCCAGACTTGCCTTGCTTTTAGGCTCCCTCTCCAGGGAAGAGCAGGCTGTGTGAGGCTGGGAGACGCCACTGGTTACTTCCTTGCCTCAGCTCCGCTCCTGCCTTGCCTTTGCACTTAGGTGCCAGGCGTCCTTGGGAGGGCTTAGGGGCTGGTGGGTTGCACACTGCCAAGGGATCCAGCAGTGAGAGCTCTGTCAGAGGGAAGGGAAGGGCAACTGCAGGACTCCTCCAGCGGATGCGTGGCCGGCCAGACTCAGCGCCGCACGGAGAGCACCAGGCTCCCAGGGCCCCTGGCTGGGGTCTTCAGCCCCGCACACCCGGGAGGCTGATTCCGTGTTCGCCCAAAAAGTGTATGACAGACGTAGGTTCCCTAGCACTCTCCTCCCCAGCAGAGACATGTGCAGGTGGTTGGGGCCTGATCCTGCGTGTCTGGGTTCCCGCCCACAGCCCCAACTCAGGGGAAGCAGCCCCTGAGGCAAGACCTGCTGGAGGAGCCCTGAGCCCCCGCCTGATAGGCGAGTGCACAGCCAGCAGGGAAGCGAGCCTCCTAGGGGGAAGAGGAGGCAGCCCAGCCCTGTCATGCTGAAAGCCCTGCTTGCACGGAGCTAAGTGGGCCTCCTGTTCGGCAGAGCTCTAGCTCTGCTCAGAGCCCCGATCTCGCAGAGTTACTGGCGTTGGGCCCTTCTGCCATGGGCGAGCCTTGCCCAGACTTGCCTTGCTTTTAGGCTCCCTCCCAGGAAGGAGCAGCCTGTGTGAGGCTGGGAGACGCCACTGGCGCCTTCCTGCCTTCTCTGCTCCTGCCTTGCCTTTGCCTTAGGTTCCAAGCGTCCTTGAGGAGGGCTCAGGGGCTGGTGGGTTGCACACTGCCAAGGGCTCCAGCAGTGAGAGCTCTGTCAGAGGGAGGCGAGGGTAACAGCAGGTATCCTTCAGCGGTTGCTTGGCTGCCCAGACTCAGCGCCGCACGGAGAGCACGAGGCTCCCAGGGCCCCTGGCAGGCGTCTTCAGCCCCGGAGAACCAAAGGCTGTCTCCGTGGGTGCCCAGAGAGTATATGACAGACGTAGGTTCCCTAGCACTCTCCTCCCCCAGCAGAGACATGTGCAGGTGGTTGGGGCCTGATCCTGCGTGTCTGGGTTCCCGCCCACAGCACCAGCTCAGGGGAAGCAGCCCCTGAGGCAAGACCTGCTGGAGGAGCCCTGCGCCCCCGCCTGATAGGCGAATGCAGAGCCAGCAGGGAAGCGAGCCTCCTCGGGGGAAGAGGAGGCAGCCCAGCCCCGTCAAGCTGAAAGCCTTGCTTGCACGGAGCCAAGTGCGCCTCCAGTTCGGCAGAGCTCTAGCTCTGCTCAGAGCCCCGATCTGGCAGAGTTCCCGTCGCGAGGCTGCTCTGCCATGGGCGAGCCTTGCCCAGACTTGCCTTGCTTTTAGGCTCCCTCTCCAGGAAGGAGCAGGCTGTGTGAGGCTGGGAGACGCCACTGGCGCCTTCCTGGCTTCAGCTATGCTCCTGCCTTGCCTATGCACTTAGTCCCAAGCGTCCTTGAGGAGGGCTCAGGGGCTGCTGGGTTGCACACTGACAAGGGCTCCATCAGTGAGAGCTCTGTCAGAGGGAAGCGAAGGGCAAAAGCAGGGCTCCTTCTGCGGTTGCTTTGCCGCCCAGACTCAGCGCCGCACGGAGAACACCAGGCTCCCAGGGCCCCTGGCTGGAGTCTGCAGCCCCGGACAACCAAAGGCTGTCTCTGTGGGTGCCCTGAGAGTGTGTGACAGACGTAGGTTCCCTAGCACTCTCCTCCCCAGCAGAGACATGTGCAGGTGGTTGGGGCCTGATCCTGCGTGTCTGGGTTCCCGCCACAGGACCAGCTCAGGGGAAGCAGCCCCTGAGGCAAGACCTGCTGGAGGAGCCCTGCGCCCCCGCCTGATAGGCGAGTGCAGAGCCAGCAGGGAAGCGAGCCTCCTCGGGGAAGAGGAGGCAGCCCAGCCCCGTCAAGCTGAAAGCCCTGCTTGCACGGAGCCAAGTGCGCCTCCAGTACTGCAGAGCTCTAGCTCTGCTCAGAGGCCCGATCTGACAGAGTTCCTGGCGTGGGGCTTGTTCTGCCATGGGCGAGCCTTGCCCAGACTTGCCTTGCTTT
Source organism: Capra hircus (assembly GCF_001704415.2). NCBI lineage: Eukaryota > Metazoa > Chordata > Mammalia > Artiodactyla > Bovidae > Capra > Capra hircus. Next base: position 4,809 of record NW_017216603.1, read on the forward strand.
TAGGCTCCCTCTCCAGGAAGGAGCAGGCTGTGTGAGGCTGGGAGACGCCACTGGTCGCCTTCCTTGCTCAGCTCTCTCCTGCCTTGCCTTTGCACTTAGGTCCCAAGCGTCCTTGAGGGAGGGCTCAGGGGCTGGTGGGTTGCACACTGCCAAGGGCTCCAGCAGTGAGAGCTCTGTCAGAGGGAGCGGAAAGGGTAACAGCAGGTACTCCTTCAGCGGTTGCTTGGCGGCCCAGACTCAGCCGCCGCACGGAGAGCACCAGGGCTCCCAGGGCCCCTGGCTGGGTTCTTCAGCCCCGGACAACCAAAGGCTGATCTCGTGGCGTGCCCAGAGAGTGTATGACAGACGTAGGTTCCCCTAGCACTCTCCTCCCCAGCAGAGACAATGTGCAGGTGGTTGGGGCCTGATCCTGCGTGTCTGGGTTCCCGCCCACAGCACCCAGCTCAGGGGAAGCAGCCCCTGAGGCAAGACCTGCTGGAGGAGCCCTGCGCCCCCGCCTGATAGGCGAGTGCAGCAGCCAGCAGGGAGCGAGCCTCCTCGGGGGAAGAGGAGGCAGCCCAAGCCCCGTCAAGCTGAAAGCCCTGCTTGCACGGAGCCAAGTGCGCCTCCAGTTCGGCAGAGCTCTAGCTCTGCTCAGAGCCCGATCTGGCAGAGTTCCTGGCGTGGGCCTTGTCTGCCATGGGCGAGCCTTGCCCAGACTTGCCTTGCTTTTAGGCTCCCTCCCCAGGAAGGAGCAGGCCTGTGTGAGGCTGGGAGACGCCACTGTCCGCCTTCCTGGCTTCAGCTTCTCCTGCCTTGCCTTTGCACTTAGGTCCCAAGCGTCCTTGAGGAGGGCTCAGGGGCTGCGTGGGTTGCACACTGCCAAGGGGCTCCAGCAGTGAAGAGCCTCTGTCAGAGGGAAGCGAAGGGCAACAAGCAGGTATCCTTCAGCGGTTGCTTTGGCCTGCCCAGACTCAGCGCCGCACGGAGAGCACCAGGTTCCAAGGGCCCCTGGCTGGGTTTGCAGCCCCGGACACACTCAGAGGCTGTACTCCGTGGGTGCCTAGAAAGTGATGTGACAGACGTAGGTTCCCTAGCACTCTCCTCCCCAGCAGAGACATGTGCAGGTGGTTGGGGCCTGATCCTGCGTGTCTGGGTTCCACGCCCACAGACCCCAGCTCAGGGGAAGCAGCCCCTGAGGCAAGACCTGCTGGAGGAGCCCTGCGCCCCCGCCTGATAGGCGAGTGCAGCAGCCAGCAGCGGAAGCGAGCCTCCTCGGGGAAGAGGAGGCAGCCCAGCCCCCGTCAAGCTGAAAGCCCTGCTTGCACGGAAGCTAAGTGCGCCTCCAGTACGGCAGAGCTCTAGCTCTGCTCAGAGCCCCGATCTGGACAGCAGTTCCCTGGCGCGGAGGCTGCTCTGCCAGGGCCGAGCCTTGCCCAGACTTGGCCTTGCTTTTAGGCTCCCTCCCAGGGAAGGAGCAGGCTGTGTGAGGCTGGGAGACGCCACTGTCGCACTTCCTGGCCTTCAGCTCGCTCCTGCCTTGCCTTTGCACTTAGGTGCCCAGGCGTTCCTTGAGGAGGGCTCAGGGGCTGGTGGGTTGCACACTGCCAAGGGCTCCAGCAGTGAGAGCTCTGTCAGAGGAAGCGGAAGGGCAACTGCAGGACTCCTTCCAGCGGTTGCTTGGCGCCCAGACTCAGCGCCGCACGGAGAGCACCAGGCTCCCAGGGCCCCTGGCTGGGGTCTTGCAGCCCCGCACACCAGGAGGCTGATCCGTGGTGTGCCCTAGAAAGTGTAGTGACAGACGTAGTTCCCTAGCACTCTCCTCCCCAGCAGAGACATGTGCAGGTGGTTGGGGCCTGATCCTGCGTGTCTGCGGTTCCCGCCCACCAGCCCCAACTCAGGGGAAGCAGCCCCTGAGGCAAGACCTGCTGGAGGAGCCCTGCAGCCCCCGCCTGATAGGCGAGTGCACAGCCAGCAGGGAAGCGAGCCTCCTAGGGGGAAGAGGAGGCAGCCCAGCCCCGTCAAGCTGAAAGCCCTGCTTGCACGGAGCTAAGTGCGCCTCCAGTATGGCAGAGCTCTAGCTCTGCTCAGAGCCCCGATCTGCAGAGTTCCTGCGCCGTAGGGCCTGCTTCTGCCATGGGGCGAGCCTTGCCCAGACTTGCCTTGCTTTTAGGCTCCCTTCCCAGGAAGGAGCAGGCTGTGTGAGGCTGGGAGACGCCACTGGCGCTTCCTGCCTTCAGCTCTGCTCCTGCCTTGCCTTTGCCACTTAGGTGCCAAGCGTCCTTGAGGGAGGGCTCAGGGGCTGGTGGGTTGCACACTGCCAAGGGCTCCAGCAGTGAGAGCTCTGTCAGAGGGAAGGCGAAGGGCAACAGCAGGTATCCTTCAGCGGTTGCTGTGGCCTGCCAGACTCAGCGCCGCACGGAGAGCACCAGGCTCCAGCGGCCCCTGGCATGGGTCTTCAGCCCCGCACGAACCAAGAGGCTGATTCCGTGGTGCCCAGAAAGTGATATGACAGACGTAGGTTCCCTAGCACTCTCCTCCCAGCAGAGACATGTGCAGGTGGTTGGGGCCTGATCCTGCGTGTCTGGGTTCCCGCCCACCAGCACCAGCTCAGGGGAAGCAGCCCCTGAGGCAAGACCTGCTGGAGGAGCCCTGCGCCCCCGCCTGATAGGCCGAGATGCAGAGCCAGCAGGGAAGCGAGCCTCCTCGGGGGAAAGAGGAGGCAGCCCAGCCCCCGTCAAGCTGAAAGCCCTTGCTTGCACCGGAGCCAAGTGCGCCTCCAGTTCGGCAGAGCTCTAGCTCTGCTCAGAGCCCGATCTGGCAGAGTTCCCGCTCGGCGAGGCTGCTCTGCCATGGGCGAGCCTTGCCCAGACTTGCCTTGCTTTTAGGCTCCCTCTCCAGGAAGGAGCAGGCTGTGTGAGGCTGGGAGACGCCACTGGCGCCTTCCTGGCTTCAGCTCTGCTCCTGCCTTGCCTATGCACTTAGGTCCCAAGCGTCCTTGAGGAGGGCTCAGGGGCTGCTGGGTTGCACACTGCCAAGGGCTCCAGCAGTGAGAGCTCTGTCAGAGGGAAGCGAAGGGCAACAGCAGGGACTCCTTCAGCGGTTGCTTGTGCCGCCCAGACTCAGCGCCGCACGGAGAGCACCAGGCTCCCAGGGCCCCTGGCTGGAGTCTTGCAGCCCCGCGACACCAAAGGCTGTCTCTCGTGGGTGCCCTAGAAAGTGTGTGACAGACGTAGGTTCCCTAGCACTCTCCTCGCCCAGCAGAGACATGTGCAGGTGGTTGGGGCCTTATACCTGCAGGTGTCTGGGTTCCCGCCCACAGGACCCAAGCTCAGGGGAAGCAGCCCCTGAGGCAAGACCTGCTGGAGGAGCCCTGCGCCCCCGCCTGATAGGCGAGTGCAGAGCCAGGCAGGGAAGCGAGCCTCCTACGGGGGAAGAGGAGGCAGCCCAGCCCCGTCAAGCTGAAAGCCCTGCTTGCACGGAGCCTCCAAGTGCGCCTCCAGTACTCGGCAGAGCTCTAGCTCTGCTCAGAGGCCCCGATCTGACAGAGTTCCTGGCGTGGGGCTTGTTCTGCCATGGGCGAGCCTTGCCCAGACTTGCCTTGCTTTTAGGCTCCCTCCCCAGGAAGGAGCAGGCTGTGTGAGGCTGGGAGACGCCACTTCCGCCTTCCTGGCTTCAGCTCTTGTCCTTTGCACTTAGGTCCCAAGCGTCCTTGAGGAGGGCTCAGGGGCTGGTGGGTTGCACACTGCCAAGGGCTCCAGCAGTGAGAGCTCTGTCAGAGGGAAGGCGAGGGCAACAGCAGGTATCCTTCAGCGCGTTGGCTTGGCTGCCCAGACTCAGCGCTGCCACGGAGAGCACCAGGTTCCAAGGGCCCCTGGCTGGGGTTTGCAGCCCCGCACACCTAGAGGCTGACTCCGTGGGTGCCTAGAAAGTGTGTGACAGACGTAGCTTCCCTAGCACTCTCCTCCCCAACACAGAGACATGTGCAGGTGGTTGGGGCCTGATCCTGCGTGTCTGGGTTCACGCCCGCATCCCCAACTCAGGGGAAGCAGCCCCTGAGGCAAGACCTGCTGGAGGAGCCCTGAGCCCCCGCCTGATAGGCGAGTGCACAGCCAGCAGGGAAGCGAGCCTCCTAGGGGGAAGAGGAGGCAGCCCAGCCCCCTCAAGCTGAAACCCTGCTTGCACGGAGCTAAGAGCGCCTCCAGTAAGGCAGAGCTCTAGCTCTGCTCAGAGCCCCGATCTGGCAGCGTCCCCTGCGCGAGGCTGCTCTGCCGGGGCCGAGCATTGCCCAGACTTGCCTTGCTTTTAGGCTCCCTCTCCAGGGAAGAGCAGGCTGTGTGAGGCTGGGAGACGCCACTGGTTACTTCCTTGCCTCAGCTCCGCTCCTGCCTTGCCTTTGCACTTAGGTGCCAGGCGTCCTTGGGGAGGGCTTAGGGGCTGGTGGGTTGCACACTGCCAAGGGATCCAGCAGTGAGAGCTCTGTCAGAGGGAAGGGAAGGGCAACTGCAGGACTCCTCCAGCGGATGCGTGGCCGGCCAGACTCAGCGCCGCACGGAGAGCACCAGGCTCCCAGGGCCCCTGGCTGGGGTCTTCAGCCCCGCACACCGGGAGGCTGATTCCGTGTTCGCCCAAAAAGTGTATGACAGACGTAGGTTCCCTAGCACTCTCCTCCCCAGCAGAGACATGTGCAGGTGGTTGGGGCCTGATCCTGCGTGTCTGGGTTCCCGCCCACAGCCCCAACTCAGGGGAAGCAGCCCCTGAGGCAAGACCTGCTGGAGGAGCCCTGAGCCCCCGCCTGATAGGCGAGTGCACAGCCAGCAGGGAAGCGAGCCTCCTAGGGGAAGAGGAGGCAGCCCAGCCCTGTCATGCTGAAAGCCCTGCTTGCACGGAGCTAAGTGGGCCTCCTGTTCGGCAGAGCTCTAGCTCTGCTCAGAGCCCCGATCTCGCAGAGTTACTGGCGTTGGGCCCTTCTGCCATGGGCGAGCCTTGCCCAGACTTGCCTTGCTTTTAGGCTCCCTCCCCAGGAAGGAGCAGCCTGTGTGAGGCTGGGAGACGCCACTGGCGCCTTCCTGCCTTCAGCTCTGCTCCTGCCTTGCCTTTGCCCTTAGGTTCCAAGCGTCCTTGAGGAGGGCTCAGGGGCTGGTGGGTTGCACCACTGCCAAGGGCTCCAGCAGTGAGAGCTCTGTCAGAGGGAGGCGAGCGGTAACAGCAGGTATCCTTCAGCGGTTGCTTGGCTGCCCAGACTCAGCGCCGCACGGGAGAGCACGAGGCTCCCAGGGCCCCTGGCAGGCGTCTTCAGCCCCGGAGAACCAAAGGCTGTCTCCGTGGGTGCCCAGAGAAGTATATGACAGACGTAGGTTCCCTAGCACTCTCCTCCCCCAGCAGAGACATGTGCAGGTGGTTGGGGCCTGATCCTGCGTGTCTGGGTTCCCGCCCACAGCACCAGCTCAGCGGGAAGCAGCCCCTGAGGCAAGACCTGCTGGAGGAGCCCTGCGCCCCCGCCTGATAGGCGAATGCAGAGCCAGCAGGGAAGCGAGCCTCCTCGGGGGAAGAGGAGGCAGCCCAGCCCCGTCAAGCTGAAAGCCTTGCTTGCACGGAGCCAAGTGCGCCTCCAGTTCGGCAGAGCTCTAGCTCTGCTCAGAGCCCCGATCTGGCAGAGTTCCCGTCGCGAGGCTGCTCTGCCATGGGCGAGCCTTGCCCAGACTTGCCTTGCTTTTAGGCTCCCTCTCCAGGAAGGAGCAGGCTGTGTGAGGCTGGGAGACGCCACTGGCGCCTTCCTGGCTTCAGCTATGCTCCTGCCTTGCCTATGCACTTAGCTCCCAAGCGTCCTTGAGGAGGGCTCAGGGGCTGCTGGGTTGCACACTGACAAGGGCTCCATCAGTGAGAGCTCTGTCAGAGGGAAGCGAAGGGCAAAAGCAGGGCTCCTTCTGCGGTTGCTTTGCCGCCCAGACTCAGCGCCGCACGGAGAACACCAGGCTCCCAGGGCCCCTGGCTGGAGTCTGCAGCCCCGGACAACCAAAGGCTGTCTCTGTGGGTGCCCTGAGAGTGTGTGACAGACGTAGGTTCCCTAGCACTCTCCTCCCCAGCAGAGACATGTGCAGGTGGTTGGGGCCTTATACTGGGTGTCTGGGTTCCCGCCCACAGGACCAGCTCAGGGGAAGCAGCCCCTGAGGCAAGACCTGCTGGAGGAGCCCTGCGCCCCCGCCTGATAGGCGAGTGCAGAGCCAGCAGGGAAGCGAGCCTCCTCGGGGGAAGAGGAGGCAGCCCAGCCCCGTCAAGCTGAAAGCCCTGCTTGCACGGAGCCAAGTGCGCCTCCAGTACTGCAGAGCTCTAGCTCTGCTCAGAGGCCCGATCTGACAGAGTTCCTGGCGTGGGGCTTGTTCTGCCATGGGCGAGCCTTGCCCAGACTTGCCTTGCTTTTAGGCTCCCTCCCCAGGAAGGAGCAGGCTGTGTGAGGCTGGGAGACGCCACTTCCGCCTTCCTGGCTTCAGCTCTTGTCCTTTGCACTTAGGTCCCAAGCGTCCTTGAGGAGGGCTCAGGGGCTGGTGGGTTGCACACTGCCAAGGGCTCCAGCAGTGAGAGCTCTGTCAGAGGGAAGCGAGGGCAACAGCAGGTATCCTTCAGCGGTTGCTTGGCTGCCCAGACTCAGCGCTGCACGGAGAGCACCAGGTTCCAAGGGCCCCTGGCTGGGGTTTGCAGCCCCGCACACCTAGAGGCTGACTCCGTGGGTGCCTAGAAAGTGTGTGACAGACGTAGCTTCCCTAGCACTCTCCTCCCCAACAGAGACATGTGCAGGTGGTTTGGGCCTGATCCTGCGTGTCTGGGTTCACGCCCGCATCCCCAACTCAGGGGAAGCAGCCCCTGAGGCAAGACCTGCTGGAGGAGCCCTGAGCCCCCGCCTGATAGGCGAGTGCACAGCCAGCAGGGAAGCGAGCCTCCTAGGGGGAAGAGGAGGCAGCCCAGCCCCCTCAAGCTGAAACCCTGCTTGCACGGAGCTAAGAGCGCCTCCAGTAAGGCAGAGCTCTAGCTCTGCTCAGAGCCCCGATCTGGCAGCGTCCCCTGCGCGAGGCTGCTCTGCCGGGGCCGAGCATTGCCCAGACTTGCCTTGCTTTTAGGCTCCCTCTCCAGGGAAGAGCAGGCTGTGTGAGGCTGGGAGACGCCACTGGTTACTTCCTTGCCTCAGCTCCGCTCCTGCCTTGCCTTTGCACTTAGGTGCCAGGCGTCCTTGGGGAGGGCTTAGGGGCTGGTGGGTTGCACACTGCCAAGGGATCCAGCAGTGAGAGCTCTGTCAGAGGGAAGGGAAGGGCAACTGCAGGACTCCTCCAGCGGATGCGTGGCCGGCCAGACTCAGCGCCGCACGGAGAGCACCAGGCTCCCAGGGCCCCTGGCTGGGGTCTTCAGCCCCGCACACCGGGAGGCTGATTCCGTGTTCGCCCAAAAAGTGTATGACAGACGTAGGTTCCCTAGCACTCTCCTCCCCAGCAGAGACATGTGCAGGTGGTTGGGGCCTGATCCTGCGTGTCTGGGTTCCCGCCCACAGCCCCAACTCAGGGGAAGCAGCCCCTGAGGCAAGACCTGCTGGAGGAGCCCTGAGCCCCCGCCTGATAGGCGAGTGCACAGCCAGCAGGGAAGCGAGCCTCCTAGGGGGAAGAGGAGGCAGCCCAGCCCTGTCATGCTGAAAGCCCTGCTTGCACGGAGCTAAGTGGGCCTCCTGTTCGGCAGAGCTCTAGCTCTGCTCAGAGCCCCGATCTCGCAGAGTTACTGGCGTTGGGCCCTTCTGCCATGGGCGAGCCTTGCCCAGACTTGCCTTGCTTTTAGGCTCCCTCCCCAGGAAGGAGCAGCCTGTGTGAGGCTGGGAGACGCCACTGGCGCCTTCCTGCCTTCAGCTCTGCTCCTGCCTTGCCTTTGCCCTTAGGTTCCAAGCGTCCTTGAGGAGGGCTCAGGGGCTGGTGGGTTGCACACTGCCAAGGGCTCCAGCAGTGAGAGCTCTGTCAGAGGGAGGGAGGGTAACAGCAGGTATCCTTCAGCGGTTGCTTGGCTGCCCAGACTCAGCGCCGCACGGAGAGCACGAGGCTCCCAGGGCCCCTGGCAGGCGTCTTCAGCCCCCGGAGAACCAAAGGCTGTCTCCGTGGGTGCCCAGAGAGTATATGACAGACGTAGGTTCCCTAGCACTCTCCTCCCCAGCAGAGACATGTGCAGGTGGTTGGGGCCTGATCCTGCGTCTGTCTGGGTTCCCGCCCACAGCACCCAGCTCAGGGGAAGCAGCCCCTGAGGCAAGACCTGCTGGAGG
>NW_017216604.1:0-13076 GCF_001704415.2 Capra hircus
TTTGTCAATTTTATTTATCCTTTCAAAGAACCAGCTTTTGGCTTTGTTGATTTTTGCTATGGTCTCTTTTGTTTCTTTTGCATTTATTTCTGCCCTAATTTTTAAGATTTCTTTCCTTCTACTAACTCTGGGGTTCTCCAACTCTTCCTTTTCTAGTTGCTTTAGTTGTAGAGTTGGGTTATTTATTTGACTTTTTTCTTGTTTCTTGAGGTATGCCTGTATTGCTATGAACTTTCCTCTTAGCACTGCTTTTATAGTGTCCCACAGGTTTTGGGTTGTTGTGTTTTCATTTTCATTAGTTTCTATGCATATTTTGATTTCTTTTTTGATTTCTTCTGTGATTTGTTGGTTATTCAGAAGTGTGTTGTTCAACCTCCATGTGTTGGAATTTTTAATAGTTTTTCTCCTGTAATTGAGATCTAATCTTAATGCATTATGGTCAGAAAAGATGCTTGGAATGATTTCGAGTTTTTTGAATTTATCAAGTTTAGATTTATGGCCCAGGATGTGATCTATCCTGGAGAAGGTTCCATGAGCACTTGAAAAAAAGGTGAAATTCATTGTTTTGGGGTGAAATGTCCTATAGATATCAATTAGGTCTAACTGATCTAATGTATCATTTAAAGTTTGCGTTTCTTTGTTAATTTTCTGTTTAGTTGATCTGTCCATAGGTGTGAGTGGGGTATTAAAGTCTCCCACTATTATTGTGTTATTGTTGATTTCCCCTTTCATACTTGTTAGCATTTCTCTTACATATTGCGGTGCTCCTATATTGGGTGCATATATATTTATAATTGTTATATCTTCTTCTTGGATTGTTCCTTTGATCATTATGTAGTGGCCTTCTTTGTCTCTTTTCACAGCCTTTGTTTTAAAGTCTATTTTATCGGATATGAGTATTGCCACTCCTGCTTTCTTTTGGTCTCTGTTTGCGTGGTATATCTTTTTCCATCCCTTCACTTTCAGTCTGTATGTGTCCCTTGTTTTGAGGTGGGTCTCTTGTAAGCAGCATATAGAGGAGTCTTGTTTTTGTATCCATTCGGCCAGTCTTTGTCTTTTGGTTGGGGCGTTCAACCCATTTACGTTTAAGGTGATTATTGATAAGTATGATCCCGTTACCATTTACTTTATTGTTTTGGGCTCGGGTTTATACACCCTTTTCGTGTTTCCTGTCTAGAGGATATCCTTTAGAATTTGTTGGAGAGCTGGTTTGGTGGTGCTGAATTCTCTCAGCTTTTGCTTGTCTGTAAAGCTTTTGATTTCTCCTTCGTATTTGAATGAGATCCTTGCTGGATACAGTAATCTGGGCTGTAGGTTATTGTCTTTCATCACTTTAAGTATGTCTTGCCATTCCCTCCTGGCCTGAAGAGTTTCTATTGAAAGATCAGCTGTTATCCTTATGGGAATCCCCTTGTGTGTTATTTGTTGTTTTTCCCTTGCTGCTTTTAATATTTGTTCTTTGTGTTTGATCTTTGTTAATTTGATTAATATGTGTCTTGGGGTGTTTCGCCTTGGGTTTATCCTATTTGGAACTCTCTGTGTTTCTTGGACTTGGGTGATTATTTTCTTCCCCATTTTAGGGAAGTTTTCAACTATTATCTCCTCAAGGATTTTCTCATGATCTTTCTTTCTGTCTTCTTCTTCTGGGACTCCTATAATTCGAATGTTGGAGCGTTTCATATTGTCCTGGAGGTCTCTGAGATTGTCCTCGTTTCTTTTAATTGGTTTTTCTTGTTTCCTCTCTGATTCATTTATTTCTACCATTCTATCTTCTATTTCACTAATCCTATCTTCTGCCTCCATTATTCTACTATTTGTTGCCTCCAGAGTGTTTTTGGTCTCATTTATTGCGTTATTCATTATATTTTGACTCTTTTTTATTTCTTCTAGGTCCTTGTTAAACCTTTCTTGCATCTTCTCAATCCTTGTCTCTAGGCTATTTATCTGTGTTTCCATTTTGATTTCAAGATTTTGGATCATTTTCACTATCAATATTCGGAATTCCTTCTCCGGTAGATTCCCTACTTCTTCCTCTTTTGTTTGGTTTGGTGGGCAACTCTCCTGTTCCTTTACCTGCTGAGTGTTCCTCTGTCTCTTCATCTTGGTTATATTGCTGCGTTTGGGGTGGCCTTTTTATATTCTGGTAATTTGTGGAGTTCTCTTTATTATGGAGCTTCCTCACTTTGGGTGGGGTTCTATCAGTGGCTTGTCAAGGTTTCCTGGTTAGGGAGGCTTGTGTTGGAGTTTTGGTGGGTGGAGCTGGGTTTCTTCTCTCTGGAGTGCAGTGGAGTGACCCGTAATGGGTTATGAGACATCAAAGGTTTTGGGATAATTTTGAGCTGCCTGTATATTGAAGCTCAGGGGAGTGTTCCTGTGTTGCTGGAGAATTTGCGTGGTATGTCTTGTTTTGGAACTTGTTGGCCCTTGGGTGGAGCTTGGTTTCGGTGTAGGTATGAAGGCATTTGATGAGCTCCTATTGCTTAATGTTCCCTGAATTCAAGAGTTCTCTAATGTTTTCAGGCTTTGGATTTAAGCTTCCTGCTTCTGGTTTTCAGTTTTATTTTTACAGTAGCCTCTAGACTTCTCCATCTATACAGCACCAATGATAAAATATCTAGGTTAAAGATGAAAAGTTTCTCCACATTGAGGGACACTCAGAGAGGTTCACTGAGTTACAAGGAGAAGAGAAGATGGAGGGGGTAGTTAGAGGTGACTGGAATGAGATGCGGTGAGATCAAGAGAGGAGAGAGCAAGCTAGCCAGTAGTCATTTCCATATGTGTGCTCTATAGTCTGGACCGCTCAGAGGTATTTACAGAGTTATACGGGGAAGAGGAGAGGGAGGAAGTAGACAGAGGTTACCAGGAGGATAAGAGAGAGGAATGAGTAGGAGAGAGACAAATCCTGCCAGTAACCAGTTCCTTAGGTGTTCTCTACCGTCTGGAACACACAGAGATTCACAGAGTTGGATAGAGAAGAGATGGGGGAGAAAAGAGAGAGAGGCCACCTGGTGGAGAAAAAGGAGAGTCCAGAGGAGGAGAGAGTGGTCAAGCCAGTAATCTCGCTCTCAGGTAAACTTGGGTAGTGAAGTTTGGGTTTTTAAATGAACAAAATTGACAACAAAAATCTAAGAGCAAAGATTAAATATCTGTTTTTGAAGACAATGGTCTGCTTTTCTGGTTGCCTGATGTCCTATGCCAGCCTACAGAAGTTGTTTTGTGGAGTTTGCTCGGCGTTGAAATGTTCTTTTGAGGAATTTGTGAGGGAGAAAGTGATCTTCCCGTCCTATTCGTCCGCCATCTTTCCCTCTCTGTGCCTAGACTTTCAAGCCGAGGATCGACTCACACCACGGTGGCACGTGGGACAGCCCTGTGGGAAAGCCTCGTGGGAAAGCCTCGAGGGAAAGCCTTGAGGGAAAGCCATTGATCCCCTGATCCACTCGACGGGAATTGTGACACTGCTGCTACAGCTCGGGAGGAAAGCGCACGTGCATGCCCCGAATCGAGACGAGGACTGACTCCCCTGGGGAGACTCCAGAAGTACCCCAACATCCATGTCAGGACTGGAGAGGAATCCTCAGGTTCCGGCACCGACTCCACACAAGGTCTTAGGCCCCGGCATCGACGGGAGAGGAATCCCGAGAGGCCTCCGAGCAACTCGCATGGGGACTGGCCTTTCCTGAGGCCACCAGAGCGGGTCCCTGTGGTCCCCGATGTAAGTCGAGAGCGCCTGCCGCAACTCGAGAAAATGCAGGAGGTTCTCCCCTCCAGGCGAGATGACACCCATTTCCGCTGAGGCGTCTCGAGGCTAATCACACCTAACCTCTGGAACTTCCAAAGGGTCCTTCACACCCTTGCTGCAACTCAAGAAGTTCCCCGAGATACCCGTGTCCACTCGAGAGGAAGCACGAGAGTCCCGCACACATCCGGAGGAACCCCATTTCGGCCTCATAGCTCGAGAAGAGAGATCCTATCCCTGCGTGGTCGGGAAAGAATTCCCGGCGATGCCATCGCATCTCAAGAGGAGGCGCTCTCCACAGGAAACGCGAGAGGAACTCCAGGGTCGTGCCACCATTCCCAAGGCCCCCAGATGTCTCAGTCCATTCCAGGGAAACCTGTTTTCCCTGCACTGCCTCGACTTTCAAACCGAGGAGAGACTCACACCACGGTGGCACGTGGGACAGCCCTTTGGGAAAGCGTCGTGGGAAAGCCTCGTGGGAAAGCCTCGAGGGAAAGCCACTGACCCCTTGATCCACGTGAAGGGAAGCGTGACACTGTTGCTACAGCTCGGGAGGAAAGCGCACGTGAATGCCCCCACTCGAGATGAGGTCTGACTCCCATGGGGAGACTCCAGAAGTACCCCAAGATCCATGTCAGCACTGGAGAGGAATCCTCAGGTTCCGGCACTGACTCCTCACAAGGTCTTAGGCCCCGGCATCGACGGGAGAGGAATCCCGAGAGGCCCCCGAGCAACTCGCTTGGGGACTGGCATTTCCTGAGGCCACCAGAGCGGGTCCCTGAAGTCCCCGTCGTAAGTCGAGAGCACCTGCCACAACTCGAGACAATCCAGGAGGTTCTCCCCTCCAGGCGAGATGAGGCCCATTTCTGCTGAGGCGTCTCCAGGCAAATCACACCTAACCTCTGGAACTTCCAATGGGTCCTTCACACCCTTGCTGCAACTCAAGAAGTTCCCCGACACACCCGTCTCCACTCGAGAGGAAGCACGAGAGTCCCGCCCACATCCAGAGGAGCCCCGTTTCCACCTCATAGCTCGAGAGGATGGATCCTTTCCCTGCGTGGTCGGGAAAGAATTCCCGGAGTTCCCGACGCATCTCATGAGGAGATGCTCTCCACAGGAAAGCCGAGAGGAACTCCAGGGTCGTGCCACCATTCCCAGAGTCCCCCAGATATGTCAGTCCATTCCAGGGAAACCTGTTTTCCCTGCACTGCCCGACTTTCAAGCCGAGGATCGATTCGACTCACAGCACGGTTGCACGTGGGATATCCCTGTGCGAAAGCCTAGTTGGAAAGCCTCGTGGTAAATCCTCTTGGGAAATCCTCAAGGGAAAGCCACAGATCCCTTGATCCACGCAACGGGAAGCCTGACACTGCTGGTACAGCTCGGGAGGAAAGTGCACGTGCATGCCCCCACCCAAGAAGAGAATCGACTCCCCAGTGGAAACTCCAGAAGTATCCCAAGATCCATTTCAGCACTGGAGAGTAATCCTTAGGTTCCGGCCCGGACTCCACACTAGGTCTTAGGCCCCGGCATCGACGGGAGAGGAATCTTGAAAATCCCCCTAACAACTCACATGGGGACTGGCCTGTCCTGTGGCCACCAGAGAGGTTCCCTGATGTCCCCGTCGTAAGTCGAGAGTACCTGCTGTAACTCGAGAAAATCCAGGAGGTTCTCCCCTCCAGGCGAGATGAGGCCCATTTCCGCTGAGGCTTCTCGAGGCTAAACACACCTAACGTCTGGAACTTTCAAAGGGTCCTTCACACCCTTGCTTCAACTCAAGAATTTCCCCGACATACCCGTCTCCACTCGAGAGGAAGCACGAGAGTCCTGCCCACATCCAGAGGAGCCCCCTTTCGGCCTCGTAGTTCGAGATGAGGGATCCTTTCCCTGCTTGGTCGCGAAAGAATTCCAGGCTTTCCGGCCACATCTCAAGAGGAGGCACTCTCAACAGTAAAGTCGAGAGGAACTCCAGCGTCATGCCACAGGTGGCTTTCCCAGGAGTTAGGGTTCTCACAGGGCTGTCCGACGGGCCACCGTTGTGAGAGTCGCTCCTCGGCATGAAAGTCGAGGCAGTGCAGGGAAAACAGGTTCCTCTGGCATGGACTGAGACATCTGGTGAACTCTTGGTATGGTGGCATGACCCTGGAATTCCTCTCTCGTTTCCTGTTGAGAGCACCTCTACTGGAGATGCGACGGGAACGCCGGGAATTCTTTCCCGACCACGCAGGGAAAGGATCCCTCCTCTCGAGCTATGAGGCGGAAACGGGGCTCCTCTGGATGTGGGCGGGACCCTCGTGCTTCCTCTCGAGTGGAGACGGGTATGTCGAGGAACTTCTTGATTTGTAGCAAGGGTGTGAAGTACCTTTTTGAAGTTCCAGAGGTTATGTGTGATTAGCCTCGAGAAGCCTTAGCCGGAATGGGCCTCATCTCGCCTGGAGTTGAGAACCTCCTGGATATTCTCGATTTGCGGCAGGTCCTCTCGAGTCATGACGAGGACCCCATGGACACGCTCTGGTGGCCTGTGGAAAGGCCAGTCCCTATCGAATTGCTAGGGGGCTTTTCTGGATTCCTCTCCCGGCGATATCAGAGCCTAAGACCTTGCGTGGAGTTTTGGCTGGAACCTGAGGATTCCTCTCCAGTGCTGACATGGATCTTGGGGTACTTCTGGAGTCTCCACAAGGGAGCCATTCCTCGTCTTGTGTGGGGGCATGCACGTGCGCTTTCCTCCCGGCCTGTAGCAGCAGTGTCACGCCTCCCGTCGCGTGGATCAAGGGATCTGTGACTTTTCCTCGAGGCTTTCCGACGAGGCTTTCCCACAGGGCTGTCCCACGTGCCACCGTGGTCTGAGCTGATCCTCTGCGTGAAAATCGAGGCAGTGCAGGGAAAACAGGTTCCTCTGGAATGAACTGAGGCATCTGGGGAACTCTTGGAATTGTGGCACGACCCTGGAGTTCCTCTCGCCTTTCCTTGTGAGAGTGCCTCCCATTGAGATGCGACAGGAATGCCGGGCATTCTTTCCGGCGAAGCAGGGAATTGATCCCTCATTTCGAGCTACGAGGCAGAAACGGGGCTCCTCTGGATGTGGGCGGGACCCCTGTGCTTCCTCTCGAGTGGAGTCGGGTATGTCGGGGAACTTCTTGAGTTGCAGCAAGGGTGTGAAGGACCCTTTCGAATTTCCACAGGTCAGATGTGATTAGCCTCGAGACGCCTCAGCGGAAATGGGCCTCATCTCCCCTGGTGGCGAGAACCTTCTGGATTTTCCCGAGTTGCGGCAGGTGCTCTGGAGTTACGACGGGGACCTCAGCGACCTGCTCTGGCAGCCTCTGGAAAGGGCAGTCCCCATGCGAGTTGCTCGGGGCCTCTCGGGATTCCTCTCCCTTCGATGCCGGGGCCTTAGTCCTTGTGTTGAGTCGGGCCGGAACCTGAGGATTGTTCTCCTGTGCTAACATGGATCTTGGGGTAATTCTGGAGTCTCCACAGGGGAGTCAGTCCTCGTCTCGAGTGGGGGCATGCACGTGGACTTTCCTCCCTAGCTGTAGCTGCAGTGTCACACTTCCCGTCATGTGGCTCAAGGGATCTGTGGCTTTCCCTGGAGGCTTTCCCAAGAGGCTTTCCCACAGGGCTCTCCCACGTGCCACCGTGTTGTGAGTCGATCCTCGGCATGAAAGTCGAGGCAGTGCAGGGAAAACAGCTTCCTCTGGAATGGACTGAGATATCTGGGGGACTCTTGGAATGGTGGCAGGACCCTGGAGTTCCCCTCGCCTTTCCTGTGGAGAGCGCCTCCTCTTGAGATTCGACGGGAATGCTGGGAATTCTTTCCCGACGAAGCAGGGAAAGGATCCCTCATCTCGAGCTACGAGGCGGAAATGTGTCTCCTCTGGATGTGAGAGGGACCCCCGTGCTTCCTCTTGAGTGGAGACGTGCATGTCGGGGATCTAGTCTACTCAGCTCTCCAGAAGAACAGCCGTCATGGCAAATAGGTGTCCTCCAGTCCAGGCTCCTTAGTTTCTGTGGAAAGCTCTTGTTTATAATTTGTTCCTCCTTAAAAACACCTTTAGATCATTAGCACCATGGTTGTCATCATCATCGTCAAAGTTATTCCACATGCATAATATTTCTCATCTGCATATTATAATTCCTTTTCAATCTCAAATTCTGATGCTTTTGTCTGTTTCCTCTTTTTTATTTTTTAAGTTTTAAATTGAAGTATAGTTGATTTATAATGTACTAATTTCTGCTGTACAGCAAAGTAATTCAGTCATACATATGTCCATTATGATTTATCTCAGGATATTGAGATATATACTCGCAGTGCTATACAGTTCTCTGTGCTATACGGTAGGACCTTGTTGTTTGTCCACTCTTTATATAATAGTTTGCATCTGCTAGTCCCAACCTCCCATGCCATACCTCCTTCAGCCCCCTTCTTCTTGACCAACCACAAGTCTGTTCTCTATATAAATCTATTTCTGTTTCATATATAAGTTCATTTGTGTCTTATTTTAGATTCCACATATAAATGATATCATATGATATTTGTCTTTCTTCATCTGACTTACTTCACTTAGTATGGATTCACCCATCCCTGGATTCACCCATCCATGTTCCTAGATGGACCTAGAGAATGGTAAAACTCCATTTTATCAAATATATATGTGCCACATATGCCCATTCATCTGTCTGGGAGCATTTAGCATGTTTCCATGTCTGGATTATTGTAAGTAGTGTTGCTGTTTGTGGTGCACATTGGAGTGCATGTATCTCTTTGAATTACAGTTTTCTCTGAATCTATGCCGAGTAGTGGGATTGCTGGATCTTCTGGTACCTCTGTTTTTCTGAGGAATCTCCATACTGTTCTCCATGGTGACTGCACCAACTCATGCTTGCTCTTTCTGAATGTTGTCTTATGTGAAGCCCATGAGCATTTTATTTTATTTCATTGTATTTTGATTTATTTTGCTTCTGGGTGTTTTGTTTGTTTGTTTATTAAAATCAGTAATAAAACACCCAGGATCCCGATACTTTGAGTATCTTTCTAAGTTTGAAAACTTTAATCAGTTTCATCTGCCATTTTATCTTACTGAGCAATGTTGACATTCTCTGGATAATCCACCAGCTTTCTCCTCACCTCCCCCACCAAGCCCTGGCCACTCTGCATTTACTCAAAGGGAAGGTGACACTCTCCCATAATGAGCCATCGTGTTGTCCATAGGTTACACTTGACAACATGAAAACTAAGGCTCAGAGGGGAATGAAGGTGTCCTGTGTTAGTGCTCAGTGAGGAAAGAGGGCCTGCTCTATCTTTGGGGACTCAGGGGCGAAGGGAAGAGAGAGTTAAAGGAGGTACAGCAGCATAAGTGCACCTGTCAGACAGTATTCTGTGACAGGTAAGCAGGGACTTGAAGGAAGTGAAGGAATAAAGCAGGGGCTATGGAGATAGGACATTCCATACAGGGAGAGTGGCAAGTGCAAAGCCTGAGGGAGGCAGATGCAGTGAGCATCCTGAACACAGTGAGCAGGAGGAAAGAGGTGGAAGATGACTGCGCAGAGGGGTATTGGGCCAGATCGTGGAGCTTCGTGGACCACGTGGAAGAGGCTTCCAGAAGAAGGGTGTAAACCAGAGCCATATGACATGCTGTGGTGCTTGCAGGAGCAGGAGGAATTGGTATCTTCACAAGGGGCAGGCACCATTAGGTAGCCAGTAACCAATGCCTGGTTAGATGGGCGCAGGAGAAGAGGATGATGGGGTAGCTTTCTGGAAGAGCCAGTACACTCGGAGTCAGAAGAGAAAGAAGGTCTTGCTGGAGGGGGAAAGAGTGAATGATTTTTTTTTAATGGAGGAATCAACAGCATATTTTTAGCCTGAAAGGATAATCCAGTAGAGGAAAAAACTGTGGTTTTGTTCTCCCTTAATATGTATGTTTTCTACAGGTGCTCCTGCCTTGTATCACCCACATCTTTCTCGCACGTGATTCCAAGCCATTGTGGTGTAAATAGCTCTGCTGTACTCTTTTTGAGTGTCACGGGAGGAAACGTGATAAACTCTCTGTGTCTCTAGTCTAATAGTCTATAGTCTGTGTCTATGCCTAATAGTCCTTGGGGCTTCCCTTGTGGCTCAAACAGTAAAGAATCTGCATGTAATGCAGGAGACTGGGTTCCATCCCTGGGTCAGGAAGATCCCCTGGAGAAGGGAGTGGCTACTCACTCCAGTATTCTTGCCTGGAGAATTCCAATTTTATTGGGCTCCAAAATCAATGCAGATGGTGACTGTAGCCATAAATTAAAAGACACTTGCTCATTGGAAGAAAAGCTATGACAAACCTAGGCAGTGTATTAAAAAGCAGAGATATCACCTTTGCCGAACAAAAGTCTGTATAGTCCAAAGCTATGGTTTTCTTCACTAGACATGTATGGATGTGAGAGTTGGACCATAAAGAAGGGTGAGCATGGAAGAATTAATGCTTTCAAACTGTGATACTAGAGAAGACTCTTGAGAGTTCCTTGACACAAGGAGATCAAACCAGTCAATCCTAAAGAAAATAAACCCTAAATATTCATTGGAAGGACTGATGTTGAAGCCTGAAGCTCCAATACTTTGGCCACCTGATATGAAGAGCCAGCTCATTGGAAGAGACCCTGATGGTGGGGAAGATTGAAGGCAGGAGGAGAAGGAGATGACAGAGGATGAGATGCCTGGATGGCATCCCTGACTCAGTGGACATGAATTTGAGCCAACTCCGGGAGGTGGTAAAGATCAGGGAAGCCTGGCGTGCTGTAGTCCATGGGGTCACAAAGAGTTGGGCATGACTGAGCAACTGAACAGTGACACTACAAAAGCCGTGAGAAAAGCAAGCTATTTTTTTTTTTTAATGAGACTTTTGCTTTGTTTTGTTTTTTGGCTGGTCTGGGTCTTGGTTACTGTGCTCAGTCTTTTCTAGTTGTAGTGAGCGGGGACAACTCTTCCGTGATATGCGGGCTTCTCATTGCAGTGGCTTCTTGTTGCAGAGCACAGGCTCCAGGGTGTGCAGGCTTCAGTAGTTGTAGCTCACAGGCTATAGAGCCTGTGGGCTCAGTAGTTGTGGTGCATGGGCTTAATTGCTCATTGGCATGTGATATCTTCCCAAACCCATGTTCCCTCCGTTGACAGGCAGATTCTTAACCCCTGGATCACCAGGGAAGTCCCGAGAGATTTTAAATTAACCATGAAAAACTATGTTATCAGGGCTTTAAAAGTCCCAACATGTTTATGAATACAAATATTCTTATTTTCAGTGAAGGTTTAAAATGTATCATCCAAGGATTTTTAAAGGTTCTAAATGGCATCTTCCAGATTTCTCAACTTTCTGATACCATAGTAAATTTCTTATGGAAGAACAGAAGAAGATGCTCTTGTTTGACAGAATATAATTCAGGGTCTTATTTACACAATGGAGTGTGAACCTTACTGTTTAATCATCTAGTCTCTAAAATAGATGCATCTCCCATGTTCAGCAGCACAGAATGTCAGCATTTTCAACACTTGTCAGAGACTCTGAGCACCTACTGGCTGCCATTTGGGTAAGACCACTATGATCTGAGATAACAGGGGAAATGTGCTCACTGTCCTTGTAGGTTTCAGAGTTGTAGCCCTCTGTCAGGTTATATCACCAAAAAGCAAGGGCACTACACACTCCAAGTGTGTGCTGACTTGCCTCTCCTCACAAATGCCTTCACTGAGTTAAAGCTTAAAATTTAGTTTGTGTATAGTGAAGATTTGTGTAAACAAACAAAAAGCCTAATGGAAAAGTTTCTGTCTTCTGTATTTTTGCCTTTTTACTAACTCAGTTCACATCCCTTATGTAGACAGCCACATCAAGAATTCTTCCATATATTAGAATCAAGAAAGTGTGGTTGTAGTTTTTCGTTTTTTGGTTTTTTTTCCCCCTCTGGATGATCTTATATGCTTTCATTTTCAAAATGAACACAGTAGACCATTGTGTTTCCATTAATATGTTTCCTTGAATATGGTTCAGAATTTGTCTGGTTAGACTACTCCTCTCCAGGATCGAGCTTTCCTGGTCCTCAGAGAGTAAAGAATCTGCCTGTAGTGTGGGAGACCCACATATTGAACCTGGAGTCTCCAGAATCTGGCAAAACACATGCACCCATTTTTCTAGGTACTTTCTTTTATCAAAAACTATTTTAACCTGCCACATTTTATATATTCTGAGTTCTAGGAGATTCAGCCTTTGAGAATCAAATACTTCTAAATAAACAGAAATAAAAACAAATATAATAAATATAAATTACTATAATGAATGTAAATATATGATAAATGCATAAGTGTGAATGACTATGTTCATGTGAATGACTAGAGGAAGATTTTGGTGGCTGTGTTTTTCATCGTCCTGTGCGTTTGCCTTGTGAGGAGGCCATATAGGGCCAGGCTTACAGCTTGGGCTGAGGAGATGTTGTCTGTGTCTGGCTGGATCTGCACTCACTCTGACCCCCAAGTGAGTAATTTGACCATTTTAAGTTTCAGTTTCTTCATGGTTAAAGTTGGGTAACAACGATATTTACCTCAGGAGGTTATTCTGAGATGCGTGTGTGTGTGTGTGTGTGTGTGTGTGTGTGTGTGTGTGTGTGTGTGATATTTTTGTTTCCTTTGCCTTGAAATAAGCACACAGCCTTCTCCTCTGGACCCATCTTTCCTTACCTACAGCCTTTCCAAACCTAAGAAACAACTGTTTCTTCCTGCAGTAGCTCATCCATGAATTATAATGGCCTACATTTATAGGACATTAGACAGTTATCAAAGAGATCCTGAATCTAGGGGATTAACTTGACAACTTGAATGCGTTTTCTTATGAAGAACGATCCATCTCTTTGGACCCACCTTTTCTCCACAATAACAGTTTCAGGAAACGCTGATGTACATCATCTCTGCTTATTGGCTTTATACTCATGAGAGAAATAGATTTGCAGCTTTTAGAGCATAAGCACAAAACATATTTATCTAATTGTCATGGGATCTTGGACTCTGGACTATGAATAATCCCCAAAGTTGAGCGGGTCTTGTTAATTAAGTGGCAGACTCCCCTCACGTGTCTCTGTGCTGAGTGGCGCATGTGGTGTGGGCTGCACAGAGGCGCCTTCCACCAGCCCAGCATCCAGAGGCGGGCCCCACAGGCCAGTCCCTCAGAGTTCTGAGGTTCCTGTAAAGTCTAGTCAGAAGAGTCGAAGTCGCTGTGAGCTGTTCTAACTGTGTCATCACCCATGCAGGCGCGGATGTGGTTGCTTTTCTCACAAAGTCAGACTGTTAGCGTTAAAGTTCAGAAATCCAACTCAAATTCAGAAATAC
>NW_017216605.1:0-13076 GCF_001704415.2 Capra hircus
GTCCCCATCGTAAGTCGAGAGCACCTGCCGCAACTCGAGAAAATCCAGGAGGTTTTCCCCTCCAGGCTCGATGAGGACTATTTCCGCTGAGGCAACTAGAGTCTAATCACACCTAAAACTTGGAACTTCCAAAGGGTCCTTCACACCCTTGCTGCAACTCAAGAAGTTCCCCGACATACCCATCTCCACTCGAGAGGGAAGCAGGAGAGTCCCGACCACATCCAGAGGAGCCCCGTTTCCACCTCCTAGCTCGAGAGGAGGGATCCTTTCCCTGCGTGCTCGGGAAAAATTTCCTGGTGTTCCCGTCGCATCTCAAGAGGAGGCGCTCTCCACAGGAAAGGCGAGAGGAACTCCAGGGTCGTGCCACCATTCCAGAGTCCCCTAGATATCTCAGTCCATTCCAGGGAAACCTGTTTTCCCTGCACTGCCTCGAATTTCAAGCCGAGGATCGACTCACACCACGGTGGCACGTGGGACAGCCCTGTGGGAAACCCTCGTGGGAAAGCCTTGTGGGAAAGCCTCGTGGGACCGCCCTTTGGGAAAGCCTCGTGGGAAAGACTCGTGGGAAAGCCACGAGGGAAAGCCACAGATCCCTTGATCCACGCGAAGGGAAGCACGACACTGCTGCTAGAGCTCGGAAGGAAAGCACACGTGCATGCCCCCACTCGAGACGAGGACTGACTACCCTGGGGAGACACCAGAAGTACCCCAAGATCCATGTCTGCACTGGAGAGGAATCCTCAGGTTCCGGCACCGATTCCACACAAGATCTTTGGCCCCGGCATCGACAGGAGAGGAATCCCGAGAGGCCTGCGAGCTACTCGCATGGGGACTGGCCTTTCCTGAGGCCACCAGAGCGGGTCCCTGAGGTCCCTGTCGTAAGTCGAGAGCACCTGCCGCACCTCGAGAACATCCAGGCGGTTCTCCCCTCCAGGCGAGATGAGGCACATTTCCGCTAAGGTGTCTCGAGGCTAATCACACCTAACCTCTGGAATTTCCAAAGGGTACTTCACACCCATGCTGCAACTCAAGAAGATCCCCGACATACCCATCTCCACTCGAGAGGAAGCACGAGAGTCCCGCCCACATCCAGAGGAGCCCCGTTTCTGCCTCCTAGCTCCAGAGGAGGAATCCTTTCCCTGCGTTGTGGGGAAAGAATTCCCGGTGTTCCCATCGCATCTTAAGAGGAGGCGCTCTCCACAGGAAAGGCGAGAGGAACTACAGGGTCGTGAAGCATTCTCAGAGTCCCCCAGATGTCTCAGTCCATTCCAGGGAATCCTGTTTTCCCTGCACTGCCTCGACTTTCAAGCCGAGGATCTACTCACACCACGGTGGCACGTAGGACAGCCCTGTGGGAAAGCCTCGTGGGAAAGCCTCGTGGGACAGCCCTGTGGGATTGCCTCGTGGGAAAGCCTCGTGGGAAAGCCTTGAGGGAAAGCCCCTTATCCCTTGATCCACGCGAAGGGAAGCGTGACATGCTGCTACTGCTCGGGAGGAAAGCGCACATGCATGCCCCCACTCGAGACGAGGACTGATTCCACTGGGGAGACTCCAGAAGTACCCCAAGATCCATGTCAGCACTGGAGAGGATTGCTCAGGTTCCGGCACCGACTCCACACAAGATCTTAGGCCCCGGCATACACGGGAGAGGAATCCCGAAAGGCCCCCGAGCAACTCGCATGGGGACTGGCCTTTACTGAGGCCACCAGAGCGGGTCCCTGAGGTCCCTGTCGTAAGTCGAGAGCACCTGCCGCAGCTCGAGAAAATCAAGGATGGTCTCGCCTCCAGGTCAGATGAGTCCCATTTCCTCTGAGGCGTCTCGAGGCTATTCACACCTAACCTCTGGCACTTCCAAAGGGTCCTTCACACCCTTGCTGCAACTCAAGAAGTTCCCCGACATACCCGTCTCCACTCGACAGGAAGCACGAGAGTTCCACCCACATCCAGAGGAGCCCCGTTTCCCCCTCAGAGCTCAAGAGGAGGGATCCTTTCCCTGCGAGGTCGGGAAAGATTTTCCGGCATTCCCGTCGCATCTCAAGAGGAGGCGCTCTCCAGAGGAATGACGAGAGGAACTCCAGGGTCGTGCCACATTCCCAGAGTCCCCCAGATGGCTCCGTCCATTCCAGGGAAACCTGTTTTCCCAGCACTGCCTCGACTTTCAAGCCGAGGATCGACTCACACCACGGTGGCACGTGGGACAGCCCTGTGGAAAAGCCTCGAGGGAAAGCCTCGTGGGAAAGCCTCGAGGTAAAGCCCCTGATCCCTTGATTCATGCGAAGGGCAGCGTGACACTGCTGCTACAGCTCGGGAGGAAAGCGCACGTGCATGCCCCCACTCGAGACGAGGACTGACTCACCTGGGGAGACTCCAGAAGTACCCCAAGTTCCATGTCTGCACTGGAGAGGAATCCTCAGTTTCCGGCAACGACTCCATACAAGGTCTTAGGCCCCGGCATCGACGGGAGAGGAATCCCCAGAGGCACCCGAGCAACTCGCATGGGGACTGGCCTTTCCTGAGGCCACCAGAGCGGGTCCCTGAGGTCCCCGTCGTAAGCCGAGAGCACCTGCCGCAACTCGAGAAAATCCAGGAGGTTCTCCCTCTAGGCGAGATGAGGCCCATTTCCGCTGAGGCGTCTCGAGGCTATTCACACCTAAACTCTGGAATTTCCAAAGGGTCCTTCACACCCTTGCTGCAACTCAAGAAGTTCCCCGACATACCCGTCTCCACTCGAGAGGAAGCACGAGAGTTCCACCCACATCCAGAGGAGCCCCGTTTCCCCCTCCGAGCTCAAGAGGAGGGATTCTTTCCCTGCGTGGTTGGGAAAGAATTCCCGTCGTTCCCGTCGCATCTCAAGAGGAGGCGCTCTCCACAGGAAAGGGGAGAGGAACTCTAGGGTCGTGCCACATTCCCAGAGTCTCCCGGATGTCTCCGTCCATTCCAGGGAAACCTGTTTTCCCTGCACTGCCTCGACTTTCAAGCCGAGGATCGACTCACACCACGGTGGCACGTGGGACAGCCCTGTGGTAAAGCCTCGAGGAAAGCCACAGATCCCTTGATCCACGCGAAGGGAAACGCGACACTGCTGCTACAGTTCGGAAGGAAAGCGCACGTGCATGCCCCCACTCGAGACGTGGCCTAACTCCCTTGGGGGGACTCCAGAAATACCCCCAAGATCCATGTCAGCACTGGAGAGGAATCCTCAGGTTCCCTCACTGAGTCCACAGAAGGTCTTAGGCCCCAGCATCGACGGGAGAGGAATCCCGAGAGGCCCCCGAACAACTCGCATGGGGACTGGCCTTTCCTGAGGCCACCAGAGCGGATCCCTGAGGTCCCCACCGTAAGACGAGAGCTCCTGCCTGCAACTCGAAAAAATCCAGGAGGTTCTCCCCTGCAGGCGAGATGAGGCCCATTTCCGCTGAGGCGTCTCGAGGCTAATCAACCTGGACTCTGGAACTTCCAAAGGGTCCTTCACACCCTTGCTGCAACTCAAGAAGTTGCCCGACGTACCCGTCTTCACTCGAGAGGGAGCACGAGAGTCCCGCCCACATCCAGAGGAGCCCTGTTTCCGTCTCCAAGCTCGAGAGGAGGGATCCTTTCCCTGCGTGGTCGGGAAAGAATTCCCGGCGTTCCCGTCGCATCTCAAGAGGAGGCGCTCTCCACAGGAAAGGCGAGAGGAACTCCAGGGTCGTGCCACCATTCCCAGGGTCCCCCAAATGTCTCAGTCCATTCCAGGGAAACTTGTTTTCCCTGCAGTGCCTCGACTTTCAAGCCGAGGATCGACTCACAACACGGTGTCTCGTGGGACAGCCCTGTGGGAAAGCCTCTTGGGAAAGCCTCTTGGGAAAGCCTCGTGGGAAAGCCTCGAGGAAAAGCCACAGATCCCTTGATCCATACGAAGGGAAGCGCGACACTGCTGCTACAGCTCAGGAGGAAAGCGCACGTGCATGCCCCCAGTCGAGACGAGGACTGACTCCCCTGGGGAGACTCCAGAAGTACCCCAAGATCCATGTCTGCACTGCAGAGGAATCCTCAGGTTCCGGCACTGACTCCACACAAGGTCTTAGGCCCCAGCATCGACGGGAGAGGAATCCCGAGAGGCCCCCATGCAACTAGCATGGGAACTAGCCTTTCCTGAGGCCACCAGAGAGGGTCCCTGTCGTCCCTATCGTAAGACGAGAGCACCCGCCGCAACTCGAGAAAATCCAGGAGGTTCTCCCCTCCAGGCGAGATGAGGCCCATTTCTGCTGAGGCGTCTCGAGGCTATTCACACCTAACCTCTGGAACTTCCAAAGGGTCCTTCACACCCTTGCTGCAACTCAAGAAGTTCCCCGACATAACCGTCTCCACTCGAGAGGAAGCTCGAGAATCCCGCCCACATCCAGAGGAGCCCCGTTACCGCCTCCTAGCTCGAGAGGAGGGATCCTTTCACTGCGTGCTCGGGAAAGAATTGCCGGCTTTTCCGTTGCATCTCAAGAGGAGGCGCTCTGCAAGGAAAGGCGAGAGGAACTCCAGGGTCGTGCCACCATTCCCAGAGTCCCCCAGATGTCTCAGTCCATTCCAGGGAATACTTTTGTCCCTGCACTGCCTTGACTTTCAAACCGAGGATCGACTGACACCACGGTGTCACGTGGGACATCACTGTGGGAAAGCCTTGTGGGAAAACCTGGTGGGAAAGCGGCGTGGGAAAGCCTCGTGGAAAGCCTCGAGTGAAAGCCACAGATCCCTTGATCCTCGCGAAGGGAAGCTCAACACTGCTGCTACAGCTCGGAGGAAAGCGCACGTGCATGCCCCCACTCGAGACGAGGACTGACTCTCCTGGGGAGACTCCAGAAGTGCCCCAAGATACATGTCAGCAATGGAGAGGAATCCTCAGGTTTTGGAACAGACTCCACACAAGATCTTAGGTCCCGGCATCGACGGGAGAGGAATCCCGAGAGGCCCATGAGCAACTCGCATGGGGACTGGCCTTCGTGAGGCCACAATAGCGGGTCCCTGATGTCCCCGTCGTAAGTCGAGAGCACCTGCTGTAACTCGAGAAAATCCAGGAGGTTCTCCTCTCCTGGCAAGATGAGGCCCATTTCCGATGAGGGATCTCGAGGCTAATCACACCTAAACTCCGGAACTTCCAAAGGGTCCTTCACACCCTTGCTGCAACTCAAGAAGTTCCCCAACATGCCCGTCTCCACTCGACAGGAAGCACGAGAGTCCCGCCCACATCCAGAGGAGACCCGTTTCCGCCTCCTAGCTATAGAGGAGGGATACTTTCCCTGCGTGGTCGGGAAAGAATTCCTGGCGTTCCCGTCGCATCTCAAGAGGAGGCGCTCCCCACAGGAAAGGCGAGAGGAACTCCAGGGTCGTGCCACCATTCCAGAGTCCCCCAGATGTCTCAGTCCATTCCAGGGAAACCTGTTTTCCCTGCACTGCCTCGACTTTCAAGCCAAGGATCGGCTCACACCACGGTGGCACGTGGGACAGCCCTGTGGGAAGGCCTCGTGGGAAAGCCTCTAGGGAAAGCCACAGATCCGTTGATCCACGCGAAGGGAAGCGCCACACTGCTGCTGCAGCTCGGGAGGAAAGCGCTCTTGCATGCCCGGACTCGAGACGAGGATTGACTCCCCTGGAGAGCCTCCAGAAGTAACCCAAGATCCATGTCTGCACTGAAGAGGAAACCTCAGGTTCCAGCACCGACTCCACACAAGGTCTTAGGCCCCAGCATCGACTGGAGAGGAATCCCGAGAGGCGCCCAAGCAACTCGCATGGGTACTGTCCTTTCCTGAGGCCACCAGAGCGGGTCCCTGAGGTCCCCGACGTAAGTCGAGAGCACCTGCCGCAACTCGAGAAAATCCAGGAGGTTCTCCCCTAAAGGCGAGTTGAGGCCCATTTCCGCAGAGGTGTCTCGAGGCTAATCACACCTAAACTCTGGAATTTCCAAATGGTCCTTCAAAACCATGCTGCAACTCAAGATGATCCCCGACATACCCGTCTCCACTCGAGAGGAAGCACGAGAGTCCCGCCCACATCCAGAGGAGCCCCGTTTCCGCCTCCTAGCTCGAGAGGAGGGATTCTTTCCCTGCGTGGTCGGGAAAGAATTCCCGGCGTTCCCGTCGCATCTCAAGAGGAGGCGCTTTCCACAGGAAAGGCGAGAGGAACTCCAGGGTCGTGCCACCATTCCCAGAGTCCCCTGGATATCTCAGTCCATTCCAGGGAAAGCTGTTTTCCCTGCAGTGCGTCGGCTTTCAAGCCGAGGATCGACTCACACCATGGTGGCACGTGGGACAGCCTTGTGGGAAAGCCTCGTGGGAAAGCCTCGAGGGAAAGACCCTGATCCCTTGATCCACGCAAAGGGAATCGCGACACTGCTGCTACAGCTCGGGAGGAAAGCGCACGTGCATGCCCCCTCTCGAGACGAGGACTGACTGCCCTGGGGAGACTCCAGAAGTACCCTAAGATCCATGTTTGCACTGGAAAGGAATCCTCAGGTTCCGGCACTGACTCCACACAAGGTCTTAGGCCCCAGCATCGACGAGACAGGAATCCCGAGAGGCCCCCGAGCAACTCGCATGGGGACTGGCCTTTCCTGAGGCCACCAGAGCGGATCCCTGAGGTCCCGGTCGTAAGTCGAGAGCACCTGCCGCATCTCGAGAAAATCCAGGAGGTTCTCCCCTCCAGGCGAGATGAGGCCCATTTCCGTTGAGGCAACTAGGGGGTAATCACGCTTTAACTCTGGAACTTCCAAAGGGTCCTTCACACCCTTGCTGCAACTCAAGAAGTTCCCCGACATACCCGTCTCCACTCAAGAGGAATCCGAGAGTCCCGCCCATATCCAGAGTGGCCCCGTTTCCGCCTGCTAGCTCGAGAGGAGGGATACGTTCCCTGCGTGGTCAGGAAAGAATTCCCGGCGTTCCCGTCGCATCTCAAGAGGAGGCGCTCTCCACAGGAAAGGCGAGAGGAACTCCAGGGTCGTGCCACCATTCCCTGAGTCCCCCAGATGTCTCAGTCCATTCCTGGGAAAACTGTTTTCCCTTCACTGCCTCGACTTTAAAGCCGAGGATCGACTCACACCACCGTGGCACGTGGGAAAGCCCTGTGGGAAAGCCTCGTGGGAAAGCCTCATGGGAAAGTCTAGATGGAAAGCCACAGATTCCTTGATCCACGAAAAGGGAATCGTGACACTGCTGCTAAGCTCGGGAGGAAAGCGCACGTGCATGCCCCCACTCGAGACGAGTACTTACGCCTCTGGGGAGATTGCAGAAGTCCCGGAAGATCCATGTCGGCACTGGAGAGGAATCCACAGGTTCCGGCACTGACTCCACACAAGGTCTTAGGCCCCGGCATCGACGGGAGAGGAATCCCGAGAGGCCCCCGAGCAACTCGCATGGGGACTGGCCTTTCCTGAGGCCACCAGAGCGGGTCCCTGAGGTCCCCGTCGTAAGTCGAGAGCACATGCCGCAACTCGAGAAAATCCAGGAGGTTCTCCCCTCCAAGCGACATGAAGCCCATTTCCGCTGAGGTATCTCGAGGCTAATCACTCCTTACCTCTGGAACTTCCAAAGGGTCCTTCACACCCTTGCTGCAACTCAAGAAGTTCCCCGACATACCCGTCTCCACTCGAGAGGAAGCAGGAAAGTGCCGCTCACATCAAGAGGAGCCACGTTTCCGCCTCCTAACTCGAGAGGTTTGATCCTTTCCCTGCGTGGTGGGGAAAGAATTCGCGGCGTTCCCGTCGCATCTCAAGAGGAGGTGCTCTCCAGAGGCAAAGCGAGAGGAACTCCAGGTTCGTGCCACCATTGCCAGAGTCCCCCAGATGTCTCAGTCCATTCCAGGGAACCTGGTTTCCCTGCACTGCCTCGACTTTCAAGCCGAGGATCGACTCACAGCACAGTGGCACGTGGGGCAGCCCTGTGGGAAAGCCTCGTGGGAAAGCCTCGTGGGACAGCCCTGTGGGATAGCCTCGTGGGAAAGCCTCGTGGGAAAGCCTTGAGGGAAAGCCCCTTATCCCTTGATCCACGCGAAGGGAAGCGTGACATGCTGCTACTGCTCGGGAGGAAAGCGCACATGCATGCCCCCACTCGAGACGAGGACTGATTCCACTGGGGAGACTCCAGAAGTACCCCAAGATCCATGTCAGCACTGGAGAGGATTGCTCAGGTTCCGGCACCGACTCCACACAAGATCTTAGGCCCCGGCATACACGGGAGAGGAATCCCGAAAGGCCCCCGAGCAACTCGCATGGGGACTGGCCTTTACTGAGGCCACCAGAGCGGGTCCCTGAGGTCCCTGTCGTAAGTCGAGAGCACCTGCCGCAGCTCGAGAAAATCAAGGATGGTCTCGCCTCCAG
The DNA here is from genome assembly GCF_001704415.2 of Capra hircus. NCBI lineage: Eukaryota > Metazoa > Chordata > Mammalia > Artiodactyla > Bovidae > Capra > Capra hircus. The sequence continues at coordinate 8,339 of NW_017216605.1, forward strand.
GTCAGATGAGTCCCATTTCCTCTGAGGCGTCTCGAGGCTATTCACACCTAACCTCTGGCACTTCCAAAGGGTCCTTCACACCCTTGCTGCAACTCAAGAAGTTCCCCGACATACCCGTCTCCAGTCGACAGGAAGCACGAGAGTTCCACCCACATCCAGAGGAGCCCCGTTTCCCCCTCAGAGCTCAAGAGGAGGGATCCTTTCCCTGCGAGGTCGGGAAAGATTTTCCGGCATTCCCGTCGCATCTCAAGAGGAGGCGCTCTCCAGAGGAATGACGAGAGGAACTCCAGGGTCGTGCCACATTCCCAGAGTCCCCCAGATGGCTCCGTCCATTCCAGGGAAACCTGTTTTCCCAGCACTGCCTCGACTTTCAAGCCGAGGATCGACTCACACCACGGTGGCACGTGGGACAGCCCTGTGGAAAAGCCTCGAGGGAAAGCCTCGTGGGAAAGCCTCGAGGTAAAGCCCCTGATCCCTTGATTCATGCGAAGGGCAGCGTGACACTGCTGCTACAGCTCGGGAGGAAAGCGCACGTGCATGCCCCCACTCGAGACGAGGACTGACTCACCTGGGGAGACTCCAGAAGTACCCCAAGTTCCATGTCTGCACTGGAGAGGAATCCTCAGTTTCCGGCAACGACTCCATACAAGGTCTTAGGCCCCGGCATCGACGGGAGAGGAATCCCCAGAGGCACCCGAGCAACTCGCATGGGGACTGGCCTTTCCTGAGGCCACCAGAGCGGGTCCCTGAGGTCCCCGTCGTAAGCCGAGAGCACCTGCCGCAACTCGAGAAAATCCAGGAGGTTCTCCCTCTAGGCGAGATGAGGCCCATTTCCGCTGAGGCGTCTCGAGGCTATTCACACCTAAACTCTGGAATTTCCAAAGGGTCCTTCACACCCTTGCTGCAACTCAAGAAGTTCCCCGACATACCCGTCTCCACTCGAGAGGAAGCACGAGAGTTCCACCCACATCCAGAGGAGCCCCGTTTCCCCCTCCGAGCTCAAGAGGAGGGATTCTTTCCCTGCGTGGTTGGGAAAGAATTCCCGTCGTTCCCGTCGCATCTCAAGAGGAGGCGCTCTCCACAGGAAAGGGGAGAGGAACTCTAGGGTCGTGCCACATTCCCAGAGTCTCCCGGATGTCTCCGTCCATTCCAGGGAAACCTGTTTTCCCTGCACTGCCTCGACTTTCAAGCCGAGGATCGACTCACACCACGGTGGCACGTGGGACAGCCCTGTGGTAAAGCCTCGAGGAAAGCCACAGATCCCTTGATCCACGCGAAGGGAAACGCGACACTGCTGCTACAGTTCGGAAGGAAAGCGCACGTGCATGCCCCCACTCGAGACGTGGCCTAACTCCCTTGGGGGGACTCCAGAAATACCCCCAAGATCCATGTCAGCACTGGAGAGGAATCCTCAGGTTCCCTCACTGAGTCCACAGAAGGTCTTAGGCCCCAGCATCGACGGGAGAGGAATCCCGAGAGGCCCCCGAACAACTCGCATGGGGACTGGCCTTTCCTGAGGCCACCAGAGCGGATCCCTGAGGTCCCCATCGTAAGACGAGAGCTCCTGCCGCAACTCGAAAAAATCCAGGAGGTTCTCCCCTGCAGGCGAGATGAGGCCCATTTCCGCTGAGGCGTCTCGAGGCTAATCAACCTGGACTCTGGAACTTCCAAAGGGTCCTTCACACCCTTGCTGCAACTCAAGAAGTTGCCCGACGTACCCGTCTTCACTCGAGAGGGAGCACGAGAGTCCCGCCCACATCCAGAGGAGCCCTGTTTCCGTCTCCAAGCTCGAGAGGAGGGATCCTTTCCCTGCGTGGTCGGGAAAGAATTCCCGGCGTTCCCGTCGCATCTCAAGAGGAGGCGCTCTCCACAGGAAAGGCGAGAGGAACTCCAGGGTCGTGCCACCATTCCCAGGGTCCCCCAAATGTCTCAGTCCATTCCAGGGAAACTTGTTTTCCCTGCAGTGCCTCGACTTTCAAGCCGAGGATCGACTCACAACACGGTGTCTCGTGGGACAGCCCTGTGGGAAAGCCTCTTGGGAAAGCCTCTTGGGAAAGCCTCGTGGGAAAGCCTCGAGGAAAAGCCACAGATCCCTTGATCCATACGAAGGGAAGCGCGACACTGCTGCTACAGCTCAGGAGGAAAGCGCACGTGCATGCCCCCAGTCGAGACGAGGACTGACTCCCCTGGGGAGACTCCAGAAGTACCCCAAGATCCATGTCTGCACTGCAGAGGAATCCTCAGGTTCCGGCACTGACTCCACACAAGGTCTTAGGCCCCAGCATCGACGGGAGAGGAATCCCGAGAGGCCCCCATGCAACTAGCATGGGAACTAGCCTTTCCTGAGGCCACCAGAGAGGGTCCCTGTCGTCCCCATCGTAAGACGAGAGCACCCGCCGCAACTCGAGAAAATCCAGGAGGTTCTCCCCTCCAGGCGAGATGAGGCCCATTTCCGCTGAGGCGTCTCGAGGCTATTCACACCTAACCTCTGGAACTTCCAAAGGGTCCTTCACACCCTTGCTGCAACTCAAGAAGTTCCCCGACATAACCGTCTCCACTCGAGAGGAAGCTCGAGAATCCCGCCCACATCCAGAGGAGCCCCGTTACCGCCTCCTAGCTCGAGAGGAGGGATCCTTTCACTGCGTGCTCGGGAAAGAATTGCCGGCTTTTCCGTCGCATCTCAAGAGGAGGCGCTCTGCAAGGAAAGGCGGGAGGAACTCCAGAGTCGTGCCACCATTCCCAGAGTCCCCCAGATGTCTCAGTCCATTCCAGGGAATACTTTTGTCCCTGCACTGCCTTGACTTTCAAACCGAGGATCGACTGACACCACGGTGTCACGTGGGACATCACTGTGGGAAAGCCTTGTGGGAAAACCTGGTGGGAAAGCGGCGTGGGAAAGCCTCGTGGAAAGCCTCGAGTGAAAGCCACAGATCCCTTGATCCTCGCGAAGGGAAGCTCAACACTGCTGCTACAGCTCGGAGGAAAGCGCACGTGCATGCCCCCACTCGAGACGAGGACTGACTCTCCTGGGGAGACTCCAGAAGTGCCCCAAGATACATGTCAGCACTGGAGAGGAATCCTCAGGTTTTGGAACAGACTCCACACAAGATCTTAGGTCCCGGCATCGACGGGAGAGGAATCCCGAGAGGCCCATGAGCAACTCGCATGGGGACTGGCCTTCGTGAGGCCACCAATAGCGGGTCCCTGATGTCCCCGTCGTAAGTCCAGAGCACCTGCTGTAACTCGAGAAAATCCAGGAGGTTCTCCTCTCCTGGCAAGATGAGGCCCATTTCCGATGAGGGATCTCGAGGCTAATCACACCTAAACTCTGGAACTTCCAAAGGGTCCTTCACACCCTTGCTGCAACTCAAGAAGTTCCCCAACATGCCCGTCTCCACTCGACAGGAAGCACGAGAGTCCCGCCCACATCCAGAGGAGACCCGTTTCCGCCTCCTAGCTATAGAGGAGGATACTTTCCCTGCGTGGTCGGGAAAGAATTCCTGGCGTTCCCGTCGCATCTCAAGAGGAGGCGCTCCCCACAGGAAAGGCGAGAGGAACTCCAGGGTCGTGCCACCATTCCAGAGTCCCCCAGATGTCTCAGTCCATTCCAGGGAAACCTGTTTTCCCTGCACTGCCTCGACTTTCAAGCCAAGGATCGACTCACACCACGGTGGCACGTGGACAGCCCTGTGGGAAAGCCTTATGGGAAAGCCTCGTGAGGAAGCCTCGAGGAAAGCCACTGATCCCTTGATCCACGCGACGGGAGCATGGACACCGCTGCTACACCTCGGGAGGAAAGCGCAGGTTCATGCCCCCACTTGGAACGAGGACTGACTCCCCTGGGGAGACTCCATAAGTACCCCAAGATCCATGTCCAGCACTGGAGAGGAAACCTCAGGTTCTGGCACTGACTCCACACAAGGACTTAGGCCCCGGCATCGACGGGAGAGGAATCCGAGAGGCCCCGAGCAACTCCAATGGTGACTGGCCTTTCCTGAGGCCCCCAGAGCGGGTCCCTGAGATCCCCATCGTAAGTCGAGAGCACCTGCCCTAACTCCGAGAAAATCCAGGAGGTTCTCCCCTCCAGGCGAGATGAGGCCCATTTCTACTGAGGCGTCTCCAGGCTAATCACACCTAACCTCTGTAACTTACAAAGGGTCCTTCACATCCTTGCTGCAACTCAAGAAGTTCCCCGACATACCCGACTCCTCTCGAGAGGAAGCACGAGAGTCCCGCCCACATCAGAGGAGCCCCGTTTTCCGCCTGATAGCTCGAGAGCAGGATACCTTCCCTGCGTGGTCGGGAAAGAGTTCCCGGCGTTCCCGTCGCATCTCAAGTGGAGGTGCTCTCCACAGGAAAGGCGAGAGGAACTCCAGGGTCGTGCCACCATTCCCAGAGTCCCCCAGATGTCTCAGTCCATTCCAGGGAAACCTGTATTCCCTGCACTGCCTCGACTTTCAAGTCGAGGATCGACTCACACCACAGTGGCACGTGGTACAGCCCTGTGGGAAAGCCTCGTGGAAAGCCTCGAGGGAAACCACAGATCCCTTGATCCATGCGAAGGAATCGGGACACTGCTGCTACAGCTCCGGAGGAAAGCGCACGTGCATGGCCCCACTCGAGACGAGTACTGACACCCCTGGGGGACTCCAGAAGTACCCCAAGATCCATGTCAGAAGTGGGGAGGAATCCTCAGGTTCTGGCACCGACTCAAACCAAGGTCTTAGGCCCTGCATCG
>NW_017216606.1:0-13076 GCF_001704415.2 Capra hircus
GCCCATTTCCGCTGAGGCATCTCGAGACTAACCACACCTAACCTCTGAACTTCCAAGGGTCCTTCACACCCTTGCTGCAACTCAAGAAGTTCCCCGACATACCCGTTCCTCTTCACGTTCTGCATAATGGTGGTGTCATCTGCATATCTAAGTTGATTGATATTTTCTACCGGCAATCTTGATTCCAGCTTATGTATCTTCCATCCCAGCATTTTTTTCATGATGTACTCTGCATAGAAGTTAAATAAACAGGGTGACAATATACAGCCTTGACATACTCCTTTTCCTTTTTGGAACCAGTCTGTTGTTCATGTCCTGCTCTAACTGTTGCTTCCTGACCTTCATCCAGATTTCTCAAGAGGCAGGTTAGGTGGTCTGGTATTCCCATCTCTTTCAGAATTGTGGCTAAAACAACAGTATAAGGACCTTTCCGATGTCAGGCCAAGGAATTGTGTTTCCAGTCATTGAGCCACACCTGATCACTGAGCACAAATTCATGAATCTGTTCCTCAAGGGGGAATGATATTCTTTTTTTATACAAACTTAGTTACCTGATTTATTACCTTTACCTAATTGTTCCATCTGCTGTGAAATCCCACCCCCTTACTTGTGGCAAATCTGCTAACACCTGCCTCACTGTGGGAGGGGGTCTCCCATAGAAAATTTCATAAGGACAACAACTGTGGGAACGTGCGGTTACCCGTAATATGAGTAAGTCTGCCGGAAGCAAGCCCATCCGTACAGTCAGTCTCTATGATCCATTTTGAAAGTGTCTCTTCAAGAGTTTGGTTGTTTCTTTCCACCATTCCAGAACACTGGGGCCTATATGCTGTATGTAATTTCCACTGATATTTAGAGCTTCACATACCTGTTAATTAACGCGGCTACAAAGACAGGGCCATTGTCGGATTCTATACTGGTTGGAAACCCAAGTCTGGGAATTATTTCTCAAATCAGCGAGCTACTTCATTTTCTTTTTCAGATCAGGTAGGGAAGGCCTCTGCCCAACCGGAGAAGGTACCTACTATTCTAGTAAGTCATGATAACAGGTGACTGCCTTTGCTTCCCGAAGGACACTCGCTTTCCCTGCATCCTGAGAACTCCACGTCTCAGCCAGTTGGAGAAGCGCTTCTTGGAGGTCATTATTCAGGGGCAACTTCCCCTGGAGCCCGGGGCCATAGGGAGCGGCTCCACACTCCCAGGGAAAGGCAGAGCCACAGCCACACATCTGTCCCATCCCTTTGCTCTGTAGGAGAGCTCTAGTGAGCCTAGGTCTGTCAGGAAAATTCTTGGCTCCTATGGGGACACATTCTATGTGTGAAACTGCATCCAGGACCTAGGGGCCACAGGGCGCCTGTTTCTCTCGGGGCGGAGGGGTGGGGGGCCTGAAGCAGTGCGGCCCAGCAACAGCTTCCACATCCATCCAATTGCTCTTTTCTTACCTCTGATAGAACTAGCTTTGTTCCAGCCTTTGGCAATTTGGAGGCAAGCGGGCCCCATTCCTCCCCAAGGAGGCATGGGACCTACTTTGAGTGGAAAGGCCCCTCACGGAGCTGAACCCAGGAAGGCACCCAGTCATGTCTGACACATTCCTGCATCCTGCTTCTTCATGAGCAATACCGCTATAAGCTAGGCATGTCTTTCCAAGGCTCAGAAAGGACAGGGGAGATGCATGGTGCTGCCTCTGGAATTTCGGTCCTCTGAGCAGACGCTGGAGGTCTCCCCTTGAAGGAGCTAACCAGTTTCTTCCAATACAGGCTTGCAAACACACACTGGGTGGCTGCCTTCTTCTTCCCTGAAGGACGATCACTTTCCCCGCATCCTGTGAAGCTCTGGCATCCAGCCTGCTGGAAAAGCGCTTCTTGGAGGTCATTTTTCAAGGACAATTTTCCCTGGAGCCGGGCCGTAGGGAGCGGCCCCATGCTCGCTGGGAAAGACAGAGTCACATCCACAGTCTGTTCTTACCCCTTTTGCCATGTAGGAGAGCTCTAGTGAGCCTAGGTCTGTCAGGAAAATTCTTGGCTCCTATGGGGACACACCCTGTGTGTTAACCTGCATATCGGACCTAGGGGCCACAGGGCGCCTGTTCCTCTCGGGGGGGACCCTGAAGTGGTGCGGCCAGCAACAGCCTGAACATCCATCCGATTGCTCTTTTCTTCCTTCTGATAGAGCTAGCTTTGCTTCTCGCTTTGGCATTTCGGAAGCCAGGGGGAGCCCACCGCTGTTGTCCAGGGGTCTATTGGAGGTACCGGGGTCTATTGGACCCCAGCATGGCACCCGACCCCTCAGACACACTCCCGCAGCCTCCTTCCCCATGGGCAGGACTGTTCTGACCTAGGAATGTGTTCCCAAGGCTCAGAAAATGCAGGGAGAGCACACGGCCCTGACTCTGGAACTACAGGCAGGCCTGGAGGTCTGACGTCTGAGACGCCAAACACTTGCTGCAAGATACAGGTGTGAAAACACACTCTCTGGGGCTGCCTTTCCTTCCTCAAGGAAGAGAGCTTTTCCAGTCTCCTCCGTGCTGAGTCATACAAGGGCTGGAAAGGTCTGGCTTCGAGGGCATTTCTCAGCGGCAATGGCCCCTGAGGCCCTGCACCCAGGGAGGGATCCTACCCTCCAGGGGAAGTCAAAGCAACCTCCAAACAGCTGTTCTCTCATGTTTCCTCTGCAGAGGGAGCTAGTGAGCCCAGGTCTGTCTGGAACGTTCTTGGATCCTGCGGGGAATCATCCTGGGAGCCCACCTGGATACCAGTCGTAGGGGCTAAAATTCGCATTTTCTTCCTTGGAGCCCTAACGCAGTACAGCTAGCAACTGCTTGAAAATCCATCCTGTTGCTGTTTTCTTCCCTCTGACAGAGCGAGCTTTGCTCCCCATTTTGGGGATTTCAGAAGCAAGGTGGTGGCCTGCAACTCCTTGCCTGGGGTCCATTGGAGGTGCAAGGTGCCCTCGACCAGGTGACCCCAGCATGACACCTGGCCCCCTCAGACACACTCCCGCAGCCTGCTTCCCCATGGGCAGGACTGCTCTCACCTAGGAATGTGTTTGCAAGGCCAGGAAACTGCAGGGAGACACAAGGCCCTGATTCTGGCATTGAGTCTGTTGGAACAGGCCTGCAGGTCTTCTGTCTAACAAGCCAAACACTTGCTGCAAGATACAGGCCTGAAAACACACTCTTGGGCTGCCTTTCCTTCCTCCAAGGAAGAGAGTTTTCTCAGCCTCCTGTGGGCTGAGAGTCACACAGGGCTGAAAAGCACTTGCTGGGAGATTATTTTTCATTGGCCATGGCCCCTGAGGCCCTGTGCTCAGGGAGGGCTCCCTCCCTCCCAGGGAAAGTCAAAGGAAGCTCCAAACGGCTGTTCAATCATGTTTCTGAGAGAGTCATTGCCAAGGCAGGTTTTAAGAAGTTCAAGGGTCCCCAAGGAGAGAGGGGTCTAGAATTCTCAAGGAGGAAGGAAGGACAAACTGTTTTTCCCTCTACATTCCTTAGGATTATATAACAATCATGCATCCTTCTTGAGGACGGTCTCTGGAAAAAACCTTCTGGCTAATCCTGTTATCTTAAAATGTCAATTATGGGAGTAGGTCTAGTGAGTCTTTACAACCTCCAGACATTCTTTTGTTCGTTGTCATAACTTATTGGAGAGTATATAACTCCATTACTAACACTAGCAAGGGGGTACGCTTTCTGCCCCTTGTGATGTCTCTGTCAGAAGCTTTCTCTATCTCCTTTCTCCTTTAATAAAACTCTATTGCACAAAAGCTCTGAGCAATCAAGCCTCGTCTTGGGCCCTGGATTGAATTCTTCTCCTCCATAAGCCAAGAATCCCAGCATCTTTTCGTGGTTCAGCAACAATATTTCATTTCCTCTGCAGGAGAGAGCTAGTGAGCTTAGGTCTGTCTGGAACATTCTTGAATCCTGTGGGGAAAATATCCTGTGCACACATCTGGATACTGGGCCTAGAGGCCAAAATTCGCATTTCTTTCCCGGGGAGCCCTAACGTGGTGTGACTTAGCAACTGCTTGAAAATCCATCCCATTGCTGTTTTCCTCCTTCTGACAGAGCTAGCTTTGTTCCCTGCTTTGGGATGTCTCAACCGAAGGGCCGGTCCATAGCTACTCGCCTGGGGCCCATTGGATGTGCAAGGTGCCCTCGACTAGGTGACCCTAGCATGGCACTCAGCCCGCTCAGACACACTCCCGAGGCTTCTTTCTCATGGGAAGCACTGCTCCAACCTAGGAATGTGTCTGCAATGCTTGGAAAGTGCAGTGAGACACACAGCCCTGACTCTGCAATTGAGGCCCTCAGAGCAAGCCTGCAGCTCTGATGTCTGAGAAGCAAAACACTTGCTGCAAAGAGAGGCCTGAAAACACACTCTCTGTGGATGACTTTCCTTCCTCTAAGGAAGATAGTTTTCCCAGTCTCCTGCTTCCTGAATGTCACACAGCTGGAATGCGCTTGCTTGGAGGTCGTGATTCAGTGGCAATGACCCCTGAGGCCCTTTGCCCAGGGAGGGCTCCCACACTCACAGGCAAATCAAAGCAACTTCCAAGTGAGTCAGCTCTTCACATCAAGTGGCCAAAGTATTGGAGTTTCAGGTTCAGTATTAGTCCTTCCAATGTATATTCAGACCTGATTTCCTTTAGGATGGAGTGGTTGCGTCTCCTTGTAGTCTAAGCGACCTACAAGCATCTTCTCCAACACCACAGTTCAAAAGCATCCAATTTTCAGCTGTCACTTTCTTTATAGTACATCTTTCATATCCATCCATGACATATGGAAAAACCATAGCCTTGACTGGATGGATCTTTGTTGGCAAAGCAACGTCTCGGCTTTTTAATATGCTGTCTAGTTTGGTCATCACTTTTCTTCCAAGTCATAAATACGTTTTAAGTTCATGGAGGCAGACATCACCTGCAGTGATTTCCAAGCCCCCCAAAATAGTCTGCTGCTGTTTCCAATGTTTTCCCATCTATTTGCCATGAAGTGATGAGACTGGATGCAATGATTTTAGTTTTCTGAATGCTGAGCTTTAAGCTAACTTTTTCACTCTCCTCTTTCACTTTCATCAGGAGACTCTTTAGTTCTTCTTCACTTTCTGCCATAAGGGTGGTGTCATCTGCATATCTGAGATTCTTGATATTTCTCCAGCAATCTGGATTCCAGCGTGTGCTTCCTCCAGCCCAGTGTTTCTCATGATGTACTCTGCATATAAGTTAAATAAGCAGGGTGACAATACACTGCCTTGACATATTCCTTTTCCTATTTAGAACCAGTCTGTTGTTCCATGTCCAGTTCGAACTGTTTCTTCCTGACCTGCATACAGGTTTCTCAAGAGACAGGTCAGGTGGTCTGGTATTCCCATCTCTTTCAGAATTTTTCCCAGTTTATTGTGATCCACACAGTCAAAGGCTTTGGCATAGTCAATAAAGCAGAAATAGATGTCTTTTTTTCTGGAACTCTCTTGCTTTTTCAATGATCCAGTGGATGTTGGCAGTTTGATCTCTGGTTTCTCTGCATGTTTTAAATCCCTCTTGAACATTTGGAAGTTCACAGTTCATGTGAACTTGGAGAATTTTGAGCATTACTTTACTAGTGTGTGAGATGAGTGCAATTGTGCAGCAGCTTGAATATTCTTTGTCATTGCCTTTCTTTGGGATTGGAATGAAAACTGACCTAATGACTAGATGTTTTCAATTGCATATGCTGAAAGAACTGGCTGTGCAGTTTTGAAGAAAAAAAAATCATTTTAACCCATTTTCTCTGAAGTGCAAGGCATATCATGGCCATCCCTGAATCATAAAGTCACCTTTTCTTTATGTAGTCATAGTTTCATGCCTAAATTATAGGCCAACTCGTGCTCAAATGGACTCTGATGTCAGGGGCAGATCAACTAATAAAAAGCTTGGATTGTCCCTCTGGAGGAAAGTGAGATCTTGGTCCCACGAGAAGAATCTGAAGGGTTAAGGGAACTTGCAAGAGTGGGGAAAGCTTAGTCCATCCTACATGTACCAAAATCTTAAATAAGGCTTATTTACTTTACCGAAGTAAAAAAACAGATGATGAAAACAATTATAAATCAATGAAAGGTAAAGAAATCCATAGTCTGTTATCAAAAATTGCATTCTAAGAAAACTTTGTTCTCTAACCTAGAGAGGAGACTAAATTCCATCTGGTACCAGCTTACCAGAAGACAAACAAACAAACAAACAATTATCGGTAAGCTTAAAAAAAGTATATTCCATATATCTTGAAGTAGCAGTATTTCTGCAAAGGCATCAGTGTGAAACCATAGAGGACATGGTTAAAACCTGATTAAATAGAAATTGACAATGTAATCTGGTCACTGCTGCGACTTGAAATGCTTTAATATGATAACTGGAATTATAACTGACAGCATTTGACCAGGACATATCAGATTTTCACGGATGTCAGATAATTTCTAGGATATCTATATTAGGAACTGAAGGAATCTTTGAACCTAGGAAAGAAAACAACAGTCTCAAAGGCCCTTGCTGAATCATCTATCAGCAAGGAATGTCTTTGCAAGGATCGCAAAGTGAAGGGAAAATACACCGACCTGCCTCTGCAACTTTGGTCCTCTGAGCAGATCTGGAGGTCTCCCTTTGTATAAGCTAACCTGTTCCTTCCAAATAGAGGTTTGCAACACAAAACAAGTGGCCGCCTATTCTTCCCCGAAGGAGGCTCTCTTTCCCCACATCCTGCGAACTCCCTTTCCCAGCCTCCTGGAAAAGCGCTTCTTGCAGTTCCTTTCAGAAAATCCTATGGACGGAGAAGCCTGGTAGGCTGCAGTCCGTGGGGTCGCTGAGGGTCGGACACGACTGAGCGACTGCACTTTCATTTTCACTTTCATGCATTGGAGAAGGCAATGGCAACCCACTTACTGTTCTTGCCTGGAGAATCCCAGGGACGGGGGAGCCTAGTGGGCTACCGTCTATGGCGTCGCACAGAGTCGAACACGACTGAAGCAACTTAGCAGCAGCAGCAGCAGCAGTTCCTTTCTTAGGGGCAGTTATCCCTGAGATTGGGACCTGGAAAGGCAGAGCCACCTCCACACACACGTCTTTTCTGTCCCCTTTCCTCTGGAGGAGAGCTCTAGTGAGCCTAGGTCTGTCAGGAAAATTCTTGGCTTTGACGGGATCCCACCCAGTGTGTGAACCTGCATACCCGACCTAGGGGCCACAGGCACCTGTTTTGCTCGAGTGGGTCCTGGAGGGGTGCAGCATAGCAAGAGCTTAAAAATCCATCCAATTTGTCTTTTTTTTTTTTACCTCGGAGAGAACGAGTTTGCTCCACCTCCACCCTTTGGCAGTGTGGAGGGAAGAGGGCACCACCCTCTCCCAAAGGGGACATAGGGCCTACCAGGAGAGAAAGGCCCCTTGAGGAGCTGAGCCCAGGTAGGCAGCCAGTGATGTCAAGCACACTCCCGCTGCTTGCTTCTTCATGGGCACTCCCACGATCTGCTAGGAATGTCTTTGCAAGGATCTCAAAGGGAAGGGGAGATACATGGCCCTGTCTCTGGAACTTCAGTCCTCTGAGCAGATCTGGAGGTCTTGAGTTGTATAAGCAAACCTGTTCCTTCCAAATAGAGGCTTGCAAACACACCCCCGGTGGTTGCCTCTTCTTCCCCGAAGAAGTCTTTCTTTCCCCACATGCTGCGAACTCCCTGTCCCAACCTCCAAGAATAGCGCTTCTTGCCATTCCTTTCTTAGAGGCAGTTATCCCTGAGCTTGGGGCCGTAGGGAGTAGCCCCACACTCACAGGGAAAGGCAAAGACTCCTCCATACATCTCCTCTATCCCCTTTGCTCTGGAGGAGAGCTCTAGTGAGCCTAGGTCTTTCAGGAAAATTCTTGGCTTGGACAGGATCTCACCCTGTTTGTGAACCTGCATACCCAACCAGGGGCCACAGAGCACCTGTTTCAGTAAAGTGGGCCCTGAAAGGGTGCAGCCTAGCAAGAGCTTGAAAATCCATTCAATTGCTGTTTTTGTACCTCTGACAGAGCGAGCTTGGCTCCACCCTTTGGCAGTGAGGAGAAAAGAGGCATGACACCCTCCCCAAGGGGACATGGGGCCTACTTCGAGAGGAAAGGCCCCTTGTGGAGCTGAGGCCAGGAAGGCACACAGTCGTGTCAAACACACTCCCACTGCTTGCTTCTTCAGGGGCACTCCCGCTATCAGCTAGGAATGTCTTTGCAATGATCACAAAGGGAAGGGGAGATACAGGGCCCTGCTTCTGGACCTCCGGTGCTCTGAGCAAATCTCGAGGTCTCCGTTGTTGGTCAAGGTCAAGGTCAAGTTCAAGTTCAAGGTCAAGTTCAAGTTCAAGGTCAAGGTCAAGTTTCAAGTTCAAGCTCAAGATCAAGGTGAAGTTTAAGTTCAAGTTCAAGGTCAACTTCAAGGTCAAGTTCAGGTCAAGTTCAAGGTCAAGTTCAAGGTCAGGTCAAGTTCAAGTGAAGTTCAAGGTCAAGGTCAAGTTCAAGTTCAAGTCAGAGTTCAAGTTCAAGTTCAAGTTAAGTTCAAGGTCAAGTCAAGTTCAAGGTCAAGGTCAAGTTCAAGTTCAAGTTCAAGTTGCAAGTTCAAGTTTCAAGTTCAAGGTCAAGTTCAAGTTCAAGGTCAAGTTCAAGGTTCAAGTTCAAGTCAAGGTCAAGTTCCAAGGTTCAAGTTCAAGTTCAAGTCAAGTTCAAGGTCAAGTTCAAGGTTCAAGTTCAAGTCAAGTTCAAGTTCAAGTCAAGTTCAAGTTCAAGTTCAAGGTCAAGTTGAAGTTAAGTTGAAGTTCAAGTTCAAGGTCAAGTTCAAGTCAAGTTCAAGGTCAAGTTCAAGTTCAAGGTCAAGCCAAGTTCAAGTTCAAGGTCAAGGTCAAGTTCAAGGTCAAGTTCAAGTTCAAGGGCAGGGCAAGGCCAAGCCCAAGACCAAGGCAAGGGCAACGGCAACGCCAAGGGCAAGGCCAAGGCCCAGGCCAAGGCAAAGGCCAAGGCCACCAAAGCGACGCCCAAACCCCGTAACGCCTGACAAAAGGCAGAAGCCACTAGGCCCCTGTGCAGAGGAAGCCACTGAAGGCAGCAAGGCCACAGAGCTCCCCGACTCCCATTCCCACATGAAGATGTGAGGATAAAGGGCCTCATCCCAGCAAAGCACCCGCTCCCACCACCCCCCAACCCCGGCCCCCGCCCCCCCGCAGCACGCCCCCTGAAACAACACTGTCTTCCCAGAAAAGAGAACGGAGAAGCCATGTGTGTGCCAAAGGAGCAAGATGAACGAACGATGCCACGCCCTCCGAATTTGGGCACACCTGACGCCTCGGAACCCCGGGCCTGGCCGATGGGTCCCAGCCGTTCTCGGGTGGGAGGGGGGTCAACACATTGGCCGAGAGCCCTTGCCCAGGCCACCCGCAAATCCCCTGAGATGTGATCCGACCACAGGGACCGAGGGCAAACGTACCGCTTGAGGTGCTGGAGGAGCCGGACGAAGCCATGGTGGGAGAGGCACACGGGCACGCTGCAGACTGCTGGCCGAGTGGGCGGGGACCCAGCAGCTCAGGACTCTGGAGAACGGGAGGCGTCTCCGCCACCATTGACGTCAATAGGGTTTGGGTGGGTAGATGGAGGGGGCCGCCCCTGGCCTCTTTCCAAGCAGAGACCCTGGACGGAGTCCCGTGGAGCGAGTGGGCTTTTCCCGGGCACGGCTGTGCCCTGGACCGCCAAGATCCCCGTTGGGGTGGGCGGGCAGTTCGGGGGCTTTGGTTTGTGGCCCTCCCTCGCAGCGGGGGGTGGGTTCAACCCCGAGTGGATCAATCAGGGGCCCTCAGCAGTGCCAAGGGAACTCACCGCCCAGGAAACGCCCCTAGGTCCCTTTGAATTGGCCACCAACGCCCCCTTTCCCAGCCTGCCTTGCTCTGAGATTTCCCGCCTTTTCACATTCCACAGGTCCCTGGTCCTCGACTGTCCCCCGCTGGCTCCTCCGAGGCATTCCGGGACACCAGACGCTCTCTCCAGCGCCTCCACCTAGATCCCTCGCTGTCCTCGCCTCCGTTTCCCCCATGCCCCCTCCCCAACTCCTCCGTGGGCTCTTGGCATCCTTTCCCTACAGCAGTCCCAGAGTGCCACCCCGAGGGCTTTGAGTTGCCTGGAGCCCAAGGCTCCGGCCAGAGACCTGAGGGGCCAGCGTCTGGACTGGCAGCTAATGCCATTTGGGGCTTTTCTCACGTGGAGCCTGAGGCCCGCACCTCCGCGGGCAACCCCCCAGCGCGAGTGCCCTGGAGATACCCGCCCAAGGGGACAGTGTATCCCTACTGTGGGGAAGGAGGTTCCTGTTTTCCCTGCACTGGTTCGACTTTCACGCCGAGGATCGACTCACACCATGGTGGCAAGTGGAATAGCCTTGTGGGAAAGCCTCATGGGAAAGACTCCAGGGAAAGCCACAGATTCCTTGATCCACGAGAAGGGAAGCGTGACACTGCTGCTACCGCTCGGGAGGAAAGCGCACGTGCATGACCCCACTCGAGCCGAGGACTGACGCAAGCTTGGGAGACTCCAGAAGTACGCCAAGATCCATGTCAGCACTGGAGAGGAATCCTCAGGTTCCGGTCCCGACTCCACACAAGGTCTTAGGCCCCGGCATCGACCGGAGAGGAATCCTGAGAGGCCCCCTAGCACCTCGCATGGGGACTGGCCTTTCCTGAGGTCACCAGAGCGGGTCCCTGAGGTCTCCGTCGTAACTCGAGAGCACCTGCCGCAACTCGAGAAAATCCAGGAGGTTCTCCCCTCCAGGCGAGATGAGGCCCATTTCCGCTGAGGCGTCTCGAGGCTAATCACACCTAACCTCTGGAACTTCCAAAGGGTCCTTCACACCCTTGCTGCAAGTCAAGAAGTTCTCCGACATACCCATATCCACTCGAGAGGAAGGACGAGGTTCCCGCCCATATCCAGCGGAGCCCCGTTTCCGCCTCGTAGCTCGAGAAGAGGGATCCTTTCCCTTCGTCGTCGGGAAAGAATTCCCGGCCTTCCCGTCGCATCTCAAGAGGAGGCGCTCTCCACAGGAAAGACGAGAGGAACTCCAGGGCCTTGCCAGCATTCCAAGAGTCCCCCAGATGTCTAAGTCCATTCCAGAAGAAACTGTTTTCCCTGCACTGCCTCGACGTTCACGCCGAGGATCGACTCACACCACCGTGGCACGTGGGACAGCCCTGTTGGAAAGCCTCGTGGGAAAGCCTCAATGGAAAGCGACAGATCCTTGATCCACACGTCGGCAAGCGTGACACTGCTGCTGCAGGTCGTGAGGAAATGGCAGGTGCATGCCCCCACACGAGATGAGGACTGACTCCCCTGGTGAGACTCCAGAAGTACGGAAAGATTCATGTCAGCACTGGAGAGGCATCCTCAGGGTCTGGCCCCGACTCCACACAAGGTCTTAGGCACCGGCATCGATGGGAGAGGAATCCCTAGAGGCCCCCTGGTAACTCGCATGGGGATGGCCTTTCCTGAGGCCACCAGAGCGGGTCCCTGAGGACCCGTCGTAACTCGAGAGCACCTGCCGCAACTGGGTAAAATCCAGGAGGTTCTCCCCTCCAGGCGGGATGAGGCCCATTTCCTCTGAGGTGTCTGGAGGCTCATCACACCTAACCTCTGGAAATTAAAAAGGGTCCTTGCTGCCAACTCAAGAAGTTCCCCGACATACCCGTCTCCACACGAGAGGAAGCACGAGGGTCCCGCCCACATTCAGAGGAACCCCGTTTCCGAGATGAAGGATCCTATCCTGCTTAGTCAGGAAAGATTTTTTCGGCGTTCCCATGGCATCTCAAGAGCAAGGGTTCTCAATAGGAAAGGCGAGAGGAACTCCAGGGTCGTGCCACCATTTCAAGAGTCCCCCAGATGTCTCAGTCCATTTCAGAGGAACCCGTTTTCCCAGCACTGCCTCGACTTTCACGCCGAGGATCCACTCACACCATGGTGGCATGTGGACAGCCCTGTGAGAAAGCCTCGAGGGAAAGCCACAGATCCCTTGATCCCCGCGACGGGAAGCGTGACACATCTGCTACACTGTCCCTGAGGTCACGGTCGTATGTCGAGAGTACCTGCCAACTCGAGAAAATCCAGGAGGTTCTGCTCCAGTCGAGATGAGGCCCATTTTCTCTGCGGCGTCTCGAGAGTAATCACAACTAAACTCTGGAACTTCCAAAGTGTCCTAAACACCCTTGCTAAAACTCAAGAAGTTCCCCGACATACCCGTCTCCACTCAGAGGAATCACGAGGGTCCGGCAACCGCCAGAGGAGCTCCGTTTCCTCCTCCAAGCTCGAGATGAGGGATCCTTCCCTGCTTCCTCGGAAAGAATTCCCGACGTTTCGACGCATCTCAAGAGGAGGCGCGCTGCACAGGAAAGGCGAGAGGAACTCATGGGTCGTGCCACCATTCCAAGAGTCCCCCAGATGTCTCAGTCCATTCCAGAGGATCCTGTTTTCCCTGCACTGCTTCGACTTTCACGCTGAGGATCGACTCACACTGGTGGCACGTGTGACAACCTGTGGGAAAGCCTCGTGGGAAAGCCTCGGGGGAAAGCCACAGATCCCTTAATCCACGCGACGGGAAGCGTGACACTGCTGCTACAGCACGGGAGGAAAGCGCACGTGCATGCCCTACTCGAGACGAGAACTGACTCCCCTGGGGAGACTCCAGAAATACCCAAGATGCATGTCAGCCCTGGAGAGGAATCCTCAGGTTCCGGCCCCGACTCCACACAAGGTCTTAGGCCCTGGCATCGACGGGAGAGGAATAGCGACAGGACTTCTAGCAACTCACATGGGGACTGGCCTTTCCTGAGGTAACCAGAGCGGGTCCATGAGGTCCCCGTCGTAAGTCGAGAGCACCTGCCGCAACTCGGAAAATCCAGGAGGTTCTCCCCTGCAGGTGAGATGAGGCCCGTTTCCACTGATGTGTCTCGAGGCTAATCACACGTGAACTCTGGAACTTCTAAAGAGTCTTTCACAGTCATGGCTGCAACTCAAGAAGTTCCCGACATACCCTCCACTCAAGAGAGGGCCCCGAGTCCGGCCGGCTGCC
>NW_017216607.1:0-13076 GCF_001704415.2 Capra hircus
GCGAGCCTCCTCGGGGAAGAGGAGGCAGCCCAGCCCCGTCAAGTTGAAAGCCCTGCTTGCACGGAGCTAAGTGCGCCTCCAGTACGGCAGAGCTCTAGCTCTGCTCAGAGCCCGATCTGGCAGAGTTCCTGGCGCGAGGCTGCTCTGCCGGGGGCTACCTTGCCCAGACTTGCCTTGCTTTTAGGCTGCCTCCCCAGGAAGGAGCAGGCAGCAGGAGCCTGGGAGTCGCCACTGGCGCCTTTCTTGCCTCAGCTCCAATCCTGCCTTGCCTTTGCACTTAGGTCCAGTCCTCCTTAAGGAGAGCTTAGGGGCTGGTGGGTTGCACACTGCCAAGGGCTCCAGCAGTGAGAATTCTGTCAGAGGGAAGGGAAGGGCAACTGCAGGGCTCCTCCAGCGGTTGCTTGGCCGCCCAGATTAACGCCACACGGAGAGCACCAGGCTCCCAGGGCCCCTGGCTGGGGTTTTTCAGCCCGCACACACGGAGGCTGATTCCTTGGGTGCCCAGAAAGTGTATGACAGACCGTAGGTTCCCTAGCACTCTCCTCCCAGCAGAGACATGTGGCAGGTGTTTGGGGCCTGATCCTGCGTGTCTGGGTTCCTGCCCACAGCCCCAACTCAGGGGAAGCAGCCCCTGAGGCAAGACCTGCTGGAGGAGCCCTGCGCGCCGCCTGATTAGGCGAGTGCACAGCCAGCAGGGAAGCGAGCCTCCTCGGGGAAGAGGAGGCAGCCCCCCCGTCAAGCTGAAAGCCCTGCTTGCACGGAGCTAAAGTGCGACTCCAGTACGGCAGAGCTCTCTAGCTCTGCTCAGAGCCCGATCTGGCAGAGTTCCTGGCGCGAGGCTGCTCAGCCTTTGCCCAGACTTGCCTTGCTTTAGGCTGCCTCTCCAGGAAGGAGCAGGCAGCAGGAGCGCTGGGAAACGCCACTGGCGCCTTTCTTGCCTCAGCTCCAATCCTGCCTTGCCTTTGCACTTAGGTCCCAGTCCTCCTTGAGGAGGGCTTAGGGCTGGTGGGTTGCACACTGCCAAGGGCTCCAGCAGTGAAATTCTGTCAGAGGGAAGGGAAGGGCAACTGCAGGGCTCCTCCAGCGGTTGCTTGGCCGCCCAGATTCAGCGCCACACGGAGAGCACCAGGCTCCCAGGGCCCCTGGCTGGGGTTTTCAGCCCCGCACAACGGAGGCTGATTCCTTGGGTGCCCAGAAAGTGTGTGAGACGTAGGTTCCCTAGCACTCTCCTCCCCAGCAGAGACATGTGCAGGTGTTTTGGGGCCTGATCCTGCGTGTCTGGGTTCCTGCCCACAGCCCCAACTCAGGGGAAGCAGCCCCTGAGGCAAGACCTGCTGGAGGAGCCCTGCGCCCCTGATAGGCGAGAGCACAGCCAGCAGGGAAGCGAGCCTCCTCGGGGAAGAGGAGGCAGCAAGCCCGTCAAGCTGAAATCCCTGCTTGCACGGAGCTAAGTGCGCCTCCAGTACGGCAGATCTCTAGCTCTGTTCAGAGCCCCGATCTGGCAGAGTTCCTGGCACCAAGATGCTCTGCCATAGGGCGAGCCTTGCGCAGACTTGCCTTGCTTTAAGGCTCCCTCCCAGGAAGGAGCAGGCTGTGTGAGGCTCGGAACGCCACTGGCGCCTTCCTGGCTTCAGCTCTAATGCCTTGCCTTTGCACTTAGGTCCCAAGCGTCCTTGAGGAGGGCTTAGGGGCTGGTGGGTTGCACACTGCCAAGGGCTCCAGCAGTGAAAGCTCTGTCAGAGGGAAGCGAAGGGCAACAGCAGGGCTCCTCAGCGGTTCTTGGCCGCCCAGACAAAGCTCCGCACGAGAGCACCAGGTTCCCAGGGCCCCTGGCTGGGTTTTGCATCCCCACACTCCCAGAGGCTGATCCTGGGGTGCCTAGAAAGTGTGTGAGAGACGTAGGTTCCCTAGCACTCTCCTCCCCAGCAGAGACATGTGCAGGTGGTTGGGGGCCTGATCCTGCGTGTCTGGGTTCCCGGCCCACAGCCTCAACTCAGGGGAAGCAGCCCCTGAGGCAAGACCTGCTGAGGAGCCTGCGCGCCGCCTGATAGGCGAGAGCACAGCCAGCAGGAAGCGAGCCTCCTCGGGGGAAGAGGAGGCAGCCAGCCCCGTCAAGTTGAAAGCCCTGCTTGCACGGAGCTAAGTGCGCCTCCAGTACGGCAGAGCTCTAGCTCTGCTCAGAGCCCCGATCTGGCAGAGTTCCTGGCGCGAGGCTGCTCTGCGGGGGGCTAGCCTTGCCAGACTTGCCTTGCTTTTAGGCTGCCTCTCCAGGAAGGAGCAGGCAGCAGGAGCCTGGGAGTCGCCACTGGCGCCTTTCTTGCCTCAGCTCCAATCCTGCCTTGCCTTTGCACTTAGGTCCCAGTCCTCCTTAAGGAGAGGCTTAGGGGCTGGTGGGTTGCACACTGCCAAGGGCTCCAGCAGTGAGAATTCTGTCAGAGGGAAGGGAAGGGCAACTGCAGGGCTCCTCCAGCGGTTGCTTGGCCGCCCAGATTCAGCGCCACACGGAGAGCACCAGGCTCCCAGGGCCCCTGGCTGGGGTTTTCAGCCCCGCACACACGGAGGCTGATTCCTTGGGTGCCCAGAAAGTGTATGACAGACGTAGGTTCCCTAGCACTCTCCTCCCCAGCAGAGACATGTGCAGGTGTTTGGGGCCTGATCCTGCGTGTCTGGGTTCCTGCCCACAGCCCCAACTCAGGGGAAGCAGCCCCTGAGGCAAGACCTGCTGGAGGAGCCCTGCGCCCCGCCTGATAGGCGAGTGCACAGCCAGCAGGGAAGCGAGCCTCCTCGGGGAAGAGGAGGCAGCAAGTCCCCGTCAAGCTGAAATCCCTGCTTACACGAAGCTAAGTGCGACTCCAGTACGGCAGATCTCTAGCTCTGTTCAGAGGCCCGATCTGGCAGAGTTCCTGGCACCAAGATGCTCTGCCATAGGCGAGCCTTGCGCAGACTTGCCTTGCTTTAAGGCTCCTCCCCAGGAAGGAGCAGGCTGTGTGAGGCTCGGAAACGCCACTGGCGCCTTCCTGGCTTCAGCTCTACCCCTGCCTTGCCTTTGCACTTAGGTCCCAAGCGTCCTTGAGGAGGGCTTAGGGGCTGGTGGGTTGCACACTGCCAAGGGCTCCAGCAGTGAAAGCTCTGTCAGAGGGAAGCGAAGGGCAACAGCAGGGCTCCTTCAGCGGTTCCTTGGCCGCCCAGACAAAGCTCCGCACGGAGAGCACCAGGTTCCAAGGGCCCCTGGCTGGGTTTTGCATCCCCACACTCCCAGAGGCTGACTCCGTGGGTGCCTAGAAAGTGTGTGAGAGACGTAGGTTCCCTAGCACTCTCCTCCCCAGCAGAGACATGTGCAGGTGGTTGGGGCCTGATCCTGCGTGTCTGGGTTCCCGCCCACAGCCCCAACTCAGGGGAAGCAGCCCCTGAGGCAAGACCTGCTGGAGGAGCCCTGCGCGCCCGCCTGATAGGCGAGAGCACAGCCAGCAGTGTAGCGAGCCTCCTCGGGAGAAGAGGAGGCAGCCGAGCCCAGTCAAGAGGAAAGCCCTGCTTGCACGGAGCTAAGTGCGCCTCCAGTACGGCAGAGCTCTAGCTCTGCTCAGAGCCCGATCTGGCAGAGTTCCTGGCGCGAGGCTGCTCTGCCGGGGGCTAGCCTTGCCCAGACTTGCCTTGCTTTTAGGCTGCCTCTCCAGGAAGGAGCAGGCAGCAGGAGCCTGGGAGTCGCCACTGGCGCCTTCTTGCCTCAGCTCCAATCCTGCCTTGCCTTTGCACTTAGGTCCAGTCCTCCTTAAGGAGAGCTTAGGGGTGGTGGGTTGCACACTGCCAAGGGCTCCAGCAGTGAGAATTCTGTCAGAGGGAAGGGAAGGGCAACTGCAGGGCTCCTCCAGCGGTTGCTTGGCCGCCCAGATTCAGCGCCACACGGAGAGCACCAGGCTCCCAGGGCCCCTGGCTGGGGTTTTCAGCCCCGCACACACGGAGGCTGATTCCTTGGGTGCCCAGAAAGTGTATGACAGACGTAGGTTCCCTAGCACTCTCCTCCCCAGCAGAGACATGTGCAGGTGTTTGGGGCCTGATCCTGCGTGTCTGGGTTCCTGCCCACAGCCCCAACTCAGGGGAAGCAGCCCCTGAGGCAAGACCTGCTGGAGGAGCCCTGCGCCCCGCCTGATAGGCGAGTGCACAGCCAGCAGGGAAGCGAGCCTCCTCGGGGGAAGAGGAGGCAGCAAGTCCCCGTCAAGCTGAAATCCCTGCTTCACGAAGCTAAGTGCGACTCCAGTACGGCAGATCTCTAGCTCTGTTCAGAGGCCCGATCTGGCAGAGTTCCTGGCACCAAGATGCTCTGCCATAGGCGAGCCTTGCGCAGACTTGCCTTGCTTTAAGGCTCCCTCCCCAGGAAGGAGCAGGCTGTGTGAGGCTCGGAAACGCCACTGGCGCCTTCCTGGCTTCAGCTCTACCCCTGCCTTGCCTTTGCACTTAGGTCCCAAGCGTCCTTGAGGAGGGCTTAGGGGCTGGTGGGTTGCACACTGCCAAGGGCTCCAGCAGTGAAAGCTCTGTCAGAGGGAAGCGAAGGGCAACAGCAGGGCTCCTTCAGCGGTTCCTTGGCCGCCCAGACAAAGCTCCGCACGGAGAGCACCAGGTTCCAAGGGCCCCTGGCTGGGTTTTGCATCCCCACACTCCCAGAGGCTGACTCCGTGGGTGCCTAGAAAGTGTGTGAGAGACGTAGGTTCCCTAGCACTCTCCTCCCCAGCAGAGACATGTGCAGGTGGTTGGGGCCTTATCCTGCGTGTCTGGGTTCCCGCCCACAGCCTCAACTCAGGGGAAGCAGCCCCTGAGGCAAGACCTGCTGGAGGAGCCCTGCGCGCCCGCCTGATAGGCGAGAGCACAGCCAGCAGTGTAGCGAGCCTCCTCGGGAGAAGAGGAGGCAGCCGAGCCCAGTCAAGAGGAAAGCCCTGCTTGCACGGAGCTAAGTGGCCTCCAGTACGGCAGAGCTCTAGCTCTGCTCAGAGCCCCGATCTGGCAGAGTTTCTGGCGCGAGGCTGCTCGGCCGGGGCTCGCCTTGCCCAGACTTGCCTTGCTTTTAGGCTCCCTCCCCAGGAAGGAGCTGTCTGAGCGAGCCTGGGAGACGCCACTGGTGCCTTCCTTGCCTCAGCTCCAATCCTGCCTTGCCTTTGCACATAGGTGCCAGGCGTCGTTGGGGAGGGCTTAGGGGGTGGTGGGTTGCACACTGCCAAGGGCTTCAGCAGTGAGAGCTCTGTCAGAGGGAAGGGAAGGGCAACTGCAGGGCTCCTCCAGCGGTTTCTAGGCCGCCTAGAATCAGCGCCGCACCGAGAGCACCAGGCTCCCAGGGCCCCTGGCTGGGGTTTTCAGCCCCGCACACACGGAGGCTGATTCCTTGGGTGCCCAGAAAGTGTATGACAGACGTAGGTTCCCTAGCACTCTCCTCCCCAGCAGAGACATGTGCAGGTGTTTGGGGCCTGATCCTGCGTGTCTGGGTTCCTGCCCACAGCCCCAACTCAGGGGAAGCAGCCCCTGAGGCAAGACCTGCTGGAGGAGCCCTGCGCCCCCGCCTGATAGGCGAGTGCACAGCCAGCAGGGAAGCGAGCCTCCTCGGGGGAAGAGGAGGCAGCCCAGCCCCGTCAAGTTGAAAGCCCTGCTTGCACGGAGCTAAGTGCGCCTCCAGTACGGCAGAGCTCTAGCTCTGCTCAGAGCCCCGATCTGGCAGAGTTCCTGGCGCGAGGCTGCTCTGCCGGGGCTAGCCTTGCCCAGACTTGCCTTGCTTTTAGGCTGCCTCTCCAGGAAGGAGCAGGCAGCAGGAGCCTGGGAGTCGCCACTGGCGCCTTTCTTGCCTCAGCTCCAATCCTGCCTTGCCTTTGCACTTAGGTCCCAGTCCTCCTTAAGGAGAGCTTAGGGGCTGGTGGGTTGCACACTGCCAAGGGCTCCAGCAGTGAGAATTCTGTCAGAGGGAAGGGAAGGGCAACTGCAGGGCTCCTCCAGCGGTTGCTTGGCCGCCCAGATTCAGCGCCACACGGAGAGCACCAGGCTCCCAGGGCCCCTGGCTGGGGTTTTCAGCCCCGCACACACGGAGGCTGATTCCTTGGGTGCCCAGAAAGTGTATGACAGACGTAGGTTCCCTAGCACTCTCCTCCCCAGCAGAGACATGTGCAGGTGTTTGGGGCCTGATCCTGCGTGTCTGGGTTCCTGCCCACAGCCCCAACTCAGGGGAAGCAGCCCCTGAGGCAAGACCTGCTGGAGGAGCCCTGCGCCCCCGCCTGATAGGCGAGTGCACAGCCAGCAGGGAAGCGAGCCTCCTCGGGGGAAGAGGAGGCAGCAAGTCCCCGTCAAGCTGAAATCCCTGCTTACACGAAGCTAAGTGCGACTCCAGTACGGCAGATCTCTAGCTCTGTTCAGAGGCCCGATCTGGCAGAGTTCCTGGCACCAAGATGCTCTGCCATAGGCGAGCCTTGCGCAGACTTGCCTTGCTTTAAGGCTCCCTCCCCAGGAAGGAGCAGGCTGTGTGAGGCTCGGAAACGCCACTGGCGCCTTCCTGGCTTCAGCTCTACCCCTGCCTTGCCTTTGCACTTAGGTCCCAAGCGTCCTTGAGGAGGGCTTAGGGGCTGGTGGGTTGCACACTGCCAAGGGCTCCAGCAGTGAAAGCTCTGTCAGAGGGAAGCGAAGGGCAACAGCAGGGCTCCTTCAGCGGTTCCTTGGCCGCCCAGACAAAGCTCCGCACGGAGAGCACCAGGTTCCAAGGGCCCCTGGCTGGGTTTTGCATCCCCACACTCCAGAGGCTGACTCCGTGGGTGCCTAGAAAGTGTGTGAGAGACGTAGGTTCCCTAGCACTCTCCTCCCCAGCAGAGACATGTGCAGGTGGTTGGGGCCTTATCCTGCGTGTCTGGGTTCCCGCCCACAGCCTCAACTCAGGGGAAGCAGCCCCTGAGGCAAGACCTGCTGGAGGAGCCCTGCGCGCCCGCCTGATAGGCGAGAGCACAGCCAGCAGTGTAGCGAGCCTCCTCGGGAGAAGAGGAGGCAGCCGAGCCCAGTCAAGAGGAAAGCCCTGCTTGCACGGAGCTAAGTGGGCCTCCAGTACGGCAGAGCTCTAGCTCTGCTCAGAGCCCCGATCTGGCAGAGTTTCTGGCGCGAGGCTGCTCGGCCGGGGGCTCGCCTTGCCCAGACTTGCCTTGCTTTTAGGCTCCCTCCCAGGAAGGAGCTGTCTGAGCGAGCCTGGGAGACGCCACTGGTGCCTTCCTTGCCTCAGCTCCAATCCTGCCTTGCCTTTGCACATAGGTGCCAGGCGTCGTTGGGGAGGGCTTAGGGGTGGTGGGTTGCACACTGCCAAGGGCTTCAGCAGTGAGAGCTCTGTCAGAGGGAAGGGAAGGGCAACTGCAGGGCTCCTCCAGCGGTTTCTAGGCCGCCTAGAATCAGCGCCGCACCGAGAGCACCAGGCTCCCAGGGCCCCTGGCTGGGGTTTTCAGCCCCGCACACACGGAGGCTGATTCCTTGGGTGCCCAGAAAGTGTATGACAGACGTAGGTTCCCTAGCACTCTCCTCCCCAGCAGAGACATGTGCAGGTGTTTGGGGCCTGATCCTGCGTGTCTGGGTTCCTGCCCACAGCCCCAACTCAGGGGAAGCAGCCCCTGAGGCAAGACCTGCTGGAGGAGCCCTGCGCCCCCGCCTGATAGGCGAGTGCACAGCCAGCAGGGAAGCGAGCCTCCTCGGGGAAGAGGAGGCAGCCCAGCCCCGTCAAGTTGAAAGCCCTGCTTGCACGGAGCTAAGTGCGCCTCCAGTACGGCAGAGCTCTAGCTCTGCTCAGAGCCCCGATCTGGCAGAGTTCCTGGCGCGAGGCTGCTCTGCCGGGGGCTAGCCTTGCCCAGACTTGCCTTGCTTTTAGGCTGCCTCTCCAGGAAGGAGCAGGCAGCAGGAGCCTGGGAGTCGCCACTGGCGCCTTTCTTGCCTCAGCTCCAATCCTGCCTTGCCTTTGCACTTAGGTCCCAGTCCTCCTTAAGGAGAGCTTAGGGGCTGGTGGGTTGCACACTGCCAAGGGCTCCAGCAGTGAGAATTCTGTCAGAGGGAAGGGAAGGGCAACTGCAGGGCTCCTCCAGCGGTTGCTTGGCCGCCCAGATTCAGCGCCACACGGAGAGCACCAGGCTCCCAGGCCCCTGGCTGGGGTTTTCAGCCCCGCACACACGGAGGCTGATTCCTTGGGTGCCCAGAAAGTGTATGACAGACGTAGGTTCCCTAGCACTCTCCTCCCCAGCAGAGACATGTGCAGGTGTTTGGGGCCTGATCCTGCGTGTCTGGGTTCCTGCCCACAGCCCCAACTCAGGGGAAGCAGCCCCTGAGGCAAGACCTGCTGGAGGAGCCCTGCGCCCCCGCCTGATAGGCGAGTGCACAGCCAGCAGGGAAGCGAGCCTCCTCGGGGGAAGAGGAGGCAGCAAGTCCCCGTCAAGCTGAAATCCCTGCTTACACGAAGCTAAGTGCGACTCCAGTACGGCAGATCTCTAGCTCTGTTCAGAGGCCCGATCTGGCAGAGTTCCTGGCACCAAGATGCTCTGCCATAGGCGAGCCTTGCGCAGACTTGCCTTGCTTTAAGGCTCCCTCCCCAGGAAGGAGCAGGCTGTGTGAGGCTCGGAAACGCCACTGGCGCCTTCCTGGCTTCAGCTCTACCCCTGCCTTGCCTTTGCACTTAGGTCCCAAGCGTCCTTGAGGAGGGCTTAGGGGCTGGTGGGTTGCACACTGCCAAGGGCTCCAGCAGTGAAAGCTCTGTCAGAGGGAAGCGAAGGGCAACAGCAGGGCTCCTTCAGCGGTTCCTTGGCCGCCCAGACAAAGCTCCGCACGGAGAGCACCAGGTTCCAAGGGCCCCTGGCTGGGTTTTGCATCCCCACACTCCCAGAGGCTGACTCCGTGGGTGCCTAGAAAGTGTGTGAGAGACGTAGGTTCCCTAGCACTCTCCTCCCCAGCAGAGACATGTGCAGGTGGTTGGGGCCTTATCCTGCGTGTCTGGGTTCCCGCCCACAGCCTCAACTCAGGGGAAGCAGCCCCTGAGGCAAGACCTGCTGGAGGAGCCCTGCGCGCCCGCCTGATAGGCGAGAGCACAGCCAGCAGTGTAGCGAGCCTCCTCGGGAGAAGAGGAGGCAGCCGAGCCCAGTCAAGAGGAAAGCCCTGCTTGCACGGAGCTAAGTGGGCCTCCAGTACGGCAGAGCTCTAGCTCTGCTCAGAGCCCCGATCTGGCAGAGTTTCTGGCGCGAGGCTGCTCGGCCGGGGGCTCGCCTTGCCCAGACTTGCCTTGCTTTTAGGCTCCCTCCCCAGGAAGGAGCTGTCTGAGCGAGCCTGGGAGACGCCACTGGTGCCTTCCTTGCCTCAGCTCCAATCCTGCCTTGCCTTTGCACATAGGTGCCAGGCGTGGTTGGGAGGGCTTAGGGGTGGTGGGTTGCACACTGCCAAGGGCTTCAGCAGTGAGAGCTCTGTCAGAGGGAAGGGAAGGGCAACTGCAGGGCTCCTCCAGCGGTTTCTAGGCCGCCTAGAATCAGCGCCGCACCGAGAGCACCAGGCTCCCAGGGCCCCTGGCTGGGGTTTTCAGCCCCGCACACACGGAGGCTGATTCCTTGGGTGCCCAGAAAGTGTATGACAGACGTAGGTTCCCTAGCACTCTCCTCCCCAGCAGAGACATGTGCAGGTGGTTGGGGCCTGATCCTGCGTGTCTGGGTTCCTGCCCACAGCCCCAACTCAGGGGAAGCAGCCCCTGAGGCAAGACCTGCTGGAGGAGCCCTGCGCCCCCGCCTGATAGGCGAGTGCACAGCCAGCAGGGAAGCGAGCCTCCTCGGGGGAAGAGGAGGCAGCCCAGCCCCGTCAAGTTGAAAGCCCTGCTTGCACGGAGCTAAGTGCGCCTCCAGTACGGCAGAGCTCTAGCTCTGCTCAGAGCCCCGATCTGGCAGAGTTCCTGGCGCGAGGCTGCTCTGCCGGGGGCTAGCCTTGCCCAGACTTGCCTTGCTTTTAGGCTGCCTCTCCAGGAAGGAGCAGGCAGCAGGAGCCTGGGAGTCGCCACTGGCGCCTTTCTTGCCTCAGCTCCAATCCTGCCTTGCCTTTGCACTTAGGTCCCAGTCCTCCTTAAGGAGAGCTTAGGGGCTGGTGGGTTGCACACTGCCAAGGGCTCCAGCAGTGAGAATTCTGTCAGAGGGAAGGGAAGGGCAACTGCAGGGCTCCTCCAGCGGTTGCTTGGCCGCCCAGATTCAGCGCCACACGGAGAGCACCAGGCTCCCAGGGCCCCTGGCTGGGGTTTTCAGCCCCGCACACACGGAGGCTGATTCCTTGGGTGCCCAGAAAGTGTATGACAGACGTAGGTTCCCTAGCACTCTCCTCCCCAGCAGAGACATGTGCAGGTGTTTGGGGCCTGATCCTGCGTGTCTGGGTTCCTGCCCACAGCCCCAACTCAGGGGAAGCAGCCCCTGAGGCAAGACCTGCTGGAGGAGCCCTGCGCCCCCGCCTGATAGGCGAGTGCACAGCCAGCAGGGAAGCGAGCCTCCTCGGGGGAAGAGGAGGCAGCAAGTCCCCGTCAAGCTGAAATCCCTGCTTACACGAAGCTAAGTGCGACTCCAGTACGGCAGATCTCTAGCTCTGTTCAGAGGCCCGATCTGGCAGAGTTCCTGGCACCAAGATGCTCTGCCATAGGCGAGCCTTGCGCAGACTTGCCTTGCTTTAAGGCTCCCTCCCCAGGAAGGAGCAGGCTGTGTGAGGCTCGGAAACGCCACTGGCGCCTTCCTGGCTTCAGCTCTACCCCTGCCTTGCCTTTGCACTTAGGTCCCAAGCGTCCTTGAGGAGGGCTTAGGGGCTGGTGGGTTGCACACTGCCAAGGGCTCCAGCAGTGAAAGCTCTGTCAGAGGGAAGCGAAGGGCAACAGCAGGGCTCCTTCAGCGGTTCCTTGGCCGCCCAGACAAAGCTCCGCACGGAGAGCACCAGGTTCCAAGGGCCCCTGGCTGGGTTTTGCATCCCCACACTCCCAGAGGCTGACTCCGTGGGTGCCTAGAAAGTGTGTGAGAGACGTAGGTTCCCTAGCACTCTCCTCCCCAGCAGAGACATGTGCAGGTGGTTGGGGCCTTATCCTGCGTGTCTGGGTTCCCGCCCACAGCCTCAACTCAGGGGAAGCAGCCCCTGAGGCAAGACCTGCTGGAGGAGCCCTGCGCGCCCGCCTGATAGGCGAGAGCACAGCCAGCAGTGTAGCGAGCCTCCTCGGGAGAAGAGGAGGCAGCCGAGCCCAGTCAAGAGGAAAGCCCTGCTTGCACGGAGCTAAGTGGCCTCCAGTACGGCAGAGCTCTAGCTCTGCTCAGAGCCCCGATCTGGCAGAGTTTCTGGCGCGAGGCTGCTCGGCCGGGGGCTCGCCTTGCCCAGACTTGCCTTGCTTTTAGGCTCCCTCCCCAGGAAGGAGCTGTCTGAGCGAGCCTGGGAGACGCCACTGGTGCCTTCCTTGCCTCAGCTCCAATCCTGCCTTGCCTTTGCACATAGGTGCCAGGCGTCGTTGGGGAGGGCTTAGGGGGTGGTGGGTTGCACACTGCCAAGGGCTTCAGCAGTGAGAGCTCTGTCAGAGGGAAGGGAAGGGCAACTGCAGGGCTCCTCCAGCGGTTTCTAGGCCGCCTAGAATCAGCGCCGCACCGAGAGCACCAGGCTCCCAGGGCCCCTGGCTGGGGTTTTCAGCCCCGCACACACGGAGGCTGATTCCTTGGGTGCCCAGAAAGTGTATGACAGACGTAGGTTCCCTAGCACTCTCCTCCCCAGCAGAGACATGTGCAGGTGTTTGGGGCCTGATCCTGCGTGTCTGGGTTCCTGCCCACAGCCCCAACTCAGGGGAAGCAGCCCCTGAGGCAAGACCTGCTGGAGGAGCCCTGCGCCCCCGCCTGATAGGCGAGTGCACAGCCAGCAGGGAAGCGAGCCTCCTCGGGGAAGAGGAGGCAGCCCAGCCCCGTCAAGTTGAAAGCCCTGCTTGCACGGAGCTAAGTGCGCCTCCAGTACGGCAGAGCTCTAGCTCTGCTCAGAGCCCCGATCTGGCAGAGTTCCTGGCGCGAGGCTGCTCTGCCGGGGGCTAGCCTTGCCCAGACTTGCCTTGCTTTTAGGCTGCCTCTCCAGGAAGGAGCAGGCAGCAGGAGCCTGGGAGTCGCCACTGGCGCCTTTCTTGCCTCAGCTCCAATCCTGCCTTGCCTTTGCACTTAGGTCCCAGTCCTCCTTAAGGAGAGCTTAGGGGCTGGTGGGTTGCACACTGCCAAGGGCTCCAGCAGTGAGAATTCTGTCAGAGGGAAGGGAAGGGCAACTGCAGGGCTCCTCCAGCGGTTGCTTGGCCGCCCAGATTCAGCGCCACACGGAGAGCACCAGGCTCCCAGGGCCCCTGGCTGGGGTTTTCAGCCCCGCACACACGGAGGCTGATTCCTTGGGTGCCCAGAAAGTGTATGACAGACGTAGGTTCCCTAGCACTCTCCTCCCCAGCAGAGACATGTGCAGGTGTTTGGGGCCTGATCCTGCGTGTCTGGGTTCCTGCCCACAGCCCCAACTCAGGGGAAGCAGCCCCTGAGGCAAGACCTGCTGGAGGAGCCCTGCCCCCGCCTGATAGGCGAGTGCACAGCCAGCAGGGAAGCGAGCCTCCTCGGGGGAAGAGGAGGCAGCAAGTCCCCGTCAAGCTGAAATCCCTGCTTACACGAAGCTAAGTGCGACTCCAGTACGGCAGATCTCTAGCTCTGTTCAGAGGCCCGATCTGGCAGAGTTCCTGGCACCAAGATGCTCTGCCATAGGCGAGCCTTGCGCAGACTTGCCTTGCTTTAAGGCTCCCTCCCCAGGAAGGAGCAGGCTGTGTGAGGCTCGGAAACGCCACTGGCGCCTTCCTGGCTTCAGCTCTACCCCTGCCTTGCCTTTGCACTTAGGTCCCAAGCGTCCTTGAGGAGGGCTTAGGGGCTGGTGGGTTGCACACTGCCAAGGGCTCCAGCAGTGAAAGCTCTGTCAGAGGGAAGCGAAGGGCAACAGCAGGGCTCCTTCAGCGGTTCCTTGGCCGCCCAGACAAAGCTCCGCACGGAGAGCACCAGGTTCCAAGGGCCCCTGGCTGGGTTTTGCATCCCCACACT
>NW_017216608.1:0-13075 GCF_001704415.2 Capra hircus
GAAGGAAAGGCAGCCCCAGAAGGTGTGTTTTCACACCTGTATCTTGCAGCAAGTGTTTGGCGTCTCAGACGTTCAGACCTCCAGGCCTGCTCCAACGGCCCTCAGTTCCAGAGTCAGGGCCGTGTGTCTCCCTGCATTTTCTGAGCCTTGGGAACACATTCCTAGGTCAGAACAGTCCTGCCCATGGGGAAGGAGGCTGCTGCGGAGTGTGTCTGAGGGGGTCGGTGCGCCATGCTGGGGTCCAATAGACCCGGTACCTCCAATAGACCCCAGGACAACAGCGGTGGGGCTCCCCCTGGCCTTCCGAAATGCCAAAGCGAGAAGCAAAGCTAGCTCTATCAGAAGGAAGAAAAGAGCAATCGGATGGATGTTCAGGCTGTTGCTGGGCCGCACCAACTCAGGGTCCCCCCCGAGAGGAACAGGCGCCCTGTGGCCCCTAGGTCCGATATGCAGGTTAACACACAGGGTGTGTCCCCATAGGAGCCAAAAGAATTTTCCTGACAGACCTAGGCCACTCACTAGAGCTCTCCTACAGGGCAAAAAGGGTAGAACAGACTGTGATGTGACTCTGCCTTTCCCAGCGAGCATGGGGCCCTCCCTACGGCCCTGGGCTCCAGGGAAAATTGTCCTTGAAAAATGACCTCCAAGAAGCGCTTTTCCAGCAGGCTGGGATGCAGAGTTCACAGGATGCGGGGAAAGTGATCGTCCTTCAGGGAAGAAGAGGCAGCCACCCAGTGGTGTGTTTGCAAGCCTGTATTTGGAAGAAACTGGTTAGCTCCTTCAAGGGGAGACCTCCAGGTCTGCTCAGAGGACCGAAATTCCAGAGGCAGCACCATGCATCTCCCCTGTCCTTTCTGAGCCTTGAAAGACATGCCTAGCTTATAGCGGTATTGCTCATGAAGAAGCAGGATGCAGGAATGTGTCAGACATGACTGGGTGACTTCCTGGGTTCAGCTCCGTGAGGGGCCTTTCCACTCAAAGTAGGTCCCATGCCTCCTTGGGGAGGAAGTGGGGCCCGCTTGCCTCCAAATTGCCAAAGGCTGGAACAAAGCTAGTTCTATCAGAGGTAAGAAAAGAGCAATTGGATGGATGTGGAAGCTGTTGCTGGGCCCGCACTGGCTTCAGGCCCCCCCACCCCTCCGCCCCCGAGAGGAAACAGGCGCCCTGTGGCCCCTAGGTCCTGGATGCAGTTTCACACATAGAATGTGTCCCCATAGGAGCCAAGAATTTTCCTGACAGACCTAGGCTCACTAGAGCTCTCCTACAGAGCAAAGGGGATGGGACAGATGTGTGGCTGTGGTTCTGCCTTTCCCTGGGAGTGTGGAGCCGCTCCCTATGGCCCCGGGCTCCAGGGGAAGTTGCCCCTGAATAATGACCTCCAAGAAGCGCTTTTCCAACTGGCTGAGACGTGGAGTTCTCAGGATGCAGGGAAAGCGAGTGTCCTTCGGGGAAGCAAAGGCAGTCACCTGTTATCATGACTTACTAGAATAGTAGGTACCTTCTCCGGTTGGGCAGAGGCCTTCCCTACCTGATCTGAAAAAAGAAAATGAAGTAGCTCGCTGATTTGAGAAATAATTCCCAGACTTGGGTTTCCCAACCAGTATAGAATCCGACAATGGCCCTGTCTTTGTGCCGCGTTAATTAACAGGTATGTGAAGCTCTAAATATCAGTGGAAATTACATACAGCATATAGGCCCCAGTGTTCTGGAATGGTGGAAAGAAACAACCAAACTCTTGAAGAGACACTTTCAAAATGGATCATAGAGACTGACTGTACGTGGATGGGCTTGCTTCCTGCAGACTTACTCATATTACGGGTAACCACACGTTCCCACAGTTGTTGTCCTTATGAAATTTTCTATGGGAGACCCCCTCCCACAGTGAGGCAGGTGTTAGCAGATTTGCCACAAGTAAGGGGGTGGGATTTCACAGCAGATGGAACAATTAGGTAAGGTAATAAATCAGGTAACTAAGTTTGTATAAAAAAGAATATCATTCCCCCTTGAGGAACAGATTCATGAATTTGTGCTCAGTGATCAGGTGTGGCTCAATGACTGGAAACACAATTCCTTGGCCTGACATCGGAAAGGTCCTTATACTGTTGTTTTAGCCACAATTCTGAAAGAGATGGGAAATACCAGACCACCTAACCTGCCTCTTGAGAAATCTGGATGAAGGTCAGGAAGCAACAGTTAGAGCAGGACATGGAACAACAGACTGGTTCCAAAGAGGAAAAGGAGTATGTCAAGGCTGTATATTGTCACCCTGTTTATTTAACTTCTATGCAGAGTACATCATGAAAAATGCTGGGATGGAAGATACATAAGCTGGAATCAAGATTGCCGGTAGAAGTATCAATCAACTTAGATATGCAGATGACACCACCATTATGGCAGAACGTGAAGAGGAACGGGTATGTCGGGGAACTTCTGAGTTGCAGCAAGGGTGTGAAGGACCCATTGGAAGTTCCAGAGGTTAGGTGTGGTTAGTCTCGAGATGCCTCAGCGGAAATGGGCCTCATGTCGCCTGGAATGGAGAGGCTCCTGGATATTCCCGAGTTTCAGCAGGTGCTCTCGAGTTACGACGGGGATTCAGGGACCCGCTCTGGCGGCCGCAGGAAAGGCCAGTTATCATGCGTGTTGCTAGTGGGCCTCTCGTGATTCCTCTCCCGTCGATGCCGGGGCCTAAGACCTTGTGTGGAGTCGGGGCCGGAAGCTGAGGATTCCCCTCCAGTGCTGACATGGATCTTGGGGTACTTCTGGAGTCTCCCCAGGGGAGTCAGTCCTCGTCTCGAGTGGGGGCATGCACGTGCGCTTTCCTCCCGAGATGTAGCAGCAGTGTCATGCTTCCCTTCGCGGGGATCAAGGGATCTGTGGCTTTCCCTCGAGGCTTTCCCACCAGGCTTTCCCACGAGGCTTTCCCACAGGGCTGTCCCACGTGCCACCGTGGTGTGAGTCGATCCTCGGCTTGAAAGTCGAGGCAGTGCAGGGAAAACAGATTTCCCTGGAATGGACTGAGACATCTGGGGGACTCAGGGAATGGTGGCACGACCCTGGAGATCCTCTCACCTTTCCGGCGGAGAGGGCCTCCTCTTGAGATGCGACGGGAACACCGGGAATTCTTTTCCGACAACGCAGGGAAAGGATCCCTCCTCTCGAGCTAGGAGGCGGAAACGGGGCTCCTCTGGATGTGGGCGGGACTCTCGTGCTTCCTCTCGAGTGAAGACGGGTAGGTCAGGGAACTTCTTGAGTTGCAGCAAGGGTGTGAAGGACCCTTTGGAAGTTCCATAGGTTAGGTGTGATTAGCCTCGAGACGCCTCTGGGAAATGGGCCTCATCTCACTTGGAGGGGAGTACCTCCTGAATTTTCTCGAGTTGTGGCAGGCGCTCTAGACTTACGACGGGGACTTCAGAACCCGCTCTGGTGGCCTCAGGAAAGGCCAGTCCCCATGCGAGTTGCTCGGGGGCCTCTTGTGATTCCCCTCCCGTTAATGCCGGGACCTAAGGTCTTGTGTGGAGTTGGTGCCGGAACCTGAGGATTCCTCTCCAGTGCTGACATGGATCTTTGGGTAATTCTGGAGTCTCCCCAGGGGAGTCAGTCCTCATCTTGAGTGGGGGCATGCACGTGCGCTGTCCTCCCGAGCTGTAGCAGCAGTGTCACGATTCCCTTTGCGTGGATCAAGAGATCTGTGGCTTTCCCTCGAGGCTTTCCCACGAGGCTTTCCCACGTGGCTTTCCCACAAGGCTGTCCCAGGAGCCACCATGGTGTGAGTCGATCCTCGGCTTGAAAGTCGAGGCAGTGCAGGGAAAACAGGTTTCCCTGGAATGGACTGAGACATCTGTGGGACTCAGGTAATGGTGGACGACCCTGGAGATCCTCTCGCCTTTCCGGCGGAGAGGGCCTCCTCTTGAGATGCGACGGGAACGCCTGGAATTCTTTCCCGACCACGCAGGGAAAGGATCCCTCCTCTCGAGCTAGGAGGCGGACACGGGGCTCATCTGGATGTGGGCAGAACTCTCGTGCTTCCTCTCGAGTGGAGACGGGTATGTCGGGGAACTTCTTGAGTTGCAGCAAGGGTGTGAAGGACCCTTTGGAAGTTCCAGAGGTTAGGTGTGATTAGCCTCGAGACGCCTCAGTGGAAATGGGCCTCATCTCGCCTGGAGGGGAGAACCTCCTGGATTTTCTCGAGTTGCGGCAGGTGCTCTCGACTTACGACGAGGACCTCAGGGACCTCTGCAAGGCCATGCCCCATGCGAGTTGTTCGGGGTCCTCTCGGGATTCCTCTCCCGACGATGCCGGGGCCTAAGATCTTGTGTGGAGTCGGTGCCGGTCATGAGCATTCCTCTCCAGTGCTGACATGGATCCTGGGCTTCTTCTGGAGTCTCCCCAGGGGAGTCAGTCCTCGTCTCGAGTGGGGGCATGCACGTGCGCTTTCCTTCCGAGCTGTAGCAGCAGTGTCACGCTTCCCTTCGCGAGGATCAAGGGATCAGGGGCTTTCCCTCGAGGCTTTCCCACGAGGCTTTCCCACGAGGCTTTCCCACAGGGCTGTCCCAAGTGCCACCGTGGTGTGAGTCGATCCTCGGTTTGAAAGTCGAGGCAGTGCAGGGAAAACAGGTTTCCCTTGAATGGACTGACACATCTGGGGTACTCTGGGAAAGGTGGCACGTCCCTGGAGTTCCTCTCGCCTTTCCTGTGAAGAGCGCCTCCTCTTGAGATGCGACGGGAACGCCGGGAATTCTTTCCCGACCACGCAGGGAAAGGATCCCTCCTCTCGAGCTAGGAGGCGGAAACGGGGCTCCTCTGGATGTGGGCAGGACTCTCGTGCTTCCTCTCGAGTGGAAACGGGTATGTCGGGGTACTTGTTGAGTTGCAACAATGGTGTGAAGGACCCTTTGTAGGTTCCAGAGTTTAGGTGTTATAAGCCTCGAGACGCCTCAGCGGAATTGGATCTCATCTCGCCCGGATGGGAGAACCTCCTGGATTTTCTCGTGTTGGGGCAGCTGTTCTCGACTTACGACGGGGACCTCAGGGACCCGCTCTGGTGGCCTCAGGAAAGGCCAGTCCCCATGCGAGTTGCTCGGGGGACTCTCGGGGGCCTCTAAGGTTTCCTCTCCCGTCGATGCTGGGGCCTAAAACCTTGTGTGGAGTCAGTGCCGGAACCTGAGGATTCCTCTCCAGTGCTGACATGGAACTTGGGGTACTTCTGGAGTCTCCCCAGGGTAGTCAGTCCTCGTCTCGAGTGGGGGCATGCACGTGCGATTTCCTCCTGAGCTGTAGCCGCAGTGTCACCCTTTCCTTCACGTGGAACAAGGGATCTGTGGCATTCCCTCGAGGCTTTCCCCCGAGGCTTTCCCACGAGGCTTTCCCACAGGGCTGTCCCACGTGCCACCGTGGTGTGAGTCTATCCTCGGCTTGAAAGTCAAAACAGTGCAGAGAAAACAGGTTTCCCTGGAATGGACTGAGATATCTGGGGGACTCTGGGAATGCTGGCATGACCCCGGAGTTCCTCTCGCCTTTCCTGTGGAGAGCGCCTCCTCTTGAGATGCGACGGGAACGCCGGGAATTCTTTCTCGAGCACGCAGGGATAAGGATCCCTCCTCTCGAGCTAGGAGGTGGAAACGGGGCTCCTCTGGATGTGGTCGGGACTCTCGTGCTTCCTCTCGAGTGGAGACGGGTATGTCAGGGAACTTCTTGAGTTGCAGCAAAGGTGTGAAGGATCCTTTGGAAGTTTCAGAGGTCAGGTGTGATTAGCCTCAGGACGCCTCAGCAGAAATGGGCCTCATCTCGCCTGGAGGGGAGAACCTCCTGTATTTTCTCGAGTTGCGGCAGGTGCTCTCGACTTACGACGGGGACCTCAGGGACCCGCTCTAGTGGCCTCAGGAAAGGCCAGTCCCCATGCGAGTTGCTCGGGGGCCTCTCAGGATTCCTCTCCCGTCGATGCCGGGGCCTAAGATCTCGTGTGGAGTCAGTGCCGGAACCTGAGGATTCCTCTCCAGTGCTGACATGGATCTTGGGGTACTTCTGGAGTCTCCCCAGGGGAGTCAGTCCTCGTCTCGAGTGGGGGCATGCACGTGCGCTTTCCTCCCGAGCTGCAGCAGCAGTTTCACGCTTCCCTTCAGGTGGATCAAGGGATCTCTGGCTTTCCCTCGAGGCTTTCCCACGAGGCTTTCCCATGAGGCTTTCCCACGAGGCTTTCCCACCAGGCTTTCCCACAGGGCTGTCCCACGTGCCACCGAGGTGTGAGTCGATCCTTGGCTTGAAAGTCGAGGCAGTGCAGGGAAAACAGGTTTCCCTGGAATGGACTGAGACGTCTGGAAGACTCTGGGAATGGTGGCACGACCCTGGAGTTCCTCTCTCCTTTCCTGTGGAGAGCGCCTCCAATTGAGATGCGACGGGAACGCCGGGAATTCTTTCCCGACCACGCAGGGAAAGATCCCTCCTCTCGAGCTATGAGGCGGAAACGGGGCTCCTCTGGATGTGGGCGGGACTCTCGTGCTTCCTCTCGAGTGGAGACGGGTACGTCGGGGAACTTCTTGAGTTGCAGCAATGGTGTGAAGGACCCTTTGGAAGTTCCAGAGGTTAGGTGTAATTAGCCTGGGGACGCCTCAGAGGAAATGGGCCTCATCTCCCCTGGAGGGGAGAACCTCCTGCATTTTCTCGAGTTGGTGCAGGTGCTCTCGACTTAAGACGGGGAACTCAGGGACCCGCTCTGGTGGCCTCAGGTAAGGCCAGTCCCCATGCGAGTTGCTCGGGGCCTCTCGGGATTTCTCTCCCGTCGATGCCGGGGTCTAAGACCTTGTGTGGAGTCGGTGCCGGAACCTGAGGATTCCTCTCCAGTGCTGAGATAGATCTTGGGGTACTTCTGTAGTCTCCCCAGGGGAGTCAGTCCTCATCTCGAGTGGAGGCATGCACGTGCGCTTTCCTCCCAAGCTGTAGCAGCAGTGTCACGCTTCTCTTCGCATGGATCAAGGGATCTGTGGCTTTCCCTCGAGGATTTCCCTAAGGGCTGTGCAAGTGCCACCGTGGTGTGAGTGGATCCTCGTCCTGAAAGTCGAGGCAGTGTAGGGAAACAGGTTTCCCTGGAATGGACTGAGACATCTGGGGGACTCTGGGAATGGGTGCACGAATCTGGAGTTCCTCTCGCCTTTCCTGTGGATAGCGCCTCCTCTTGAGATGAGTCGGGAACTCCGGGAATACTTGACCGACCACTCAGTGAAAGGATCCCTCCTCTCGAGCTAGGAGGCAGTAACGGGGCTACTCTGGATGTGGGCGGGACTCTCCTGCTTCCTCTCGAGTGGAGAGGTGTATTTCGGGGAACTTCTTGAGTTGCAGCTAGGGTTTGAAGCCCCGTTTGTTAGTTCCAGACGCTTGTTGAATAGCCTCGAGACGCGTCATCGGATATGGGCCACATCTCGCCTGGAGGGGAGAACCTCCTGGATTTTCTCGAGTTGCAGCAGGAGCTCTCGACTTACGACTTGGACCTCAGAGACCTGCTCTGTTGGCCTCATGAAAGGCCAGTCCCCATGCAAGTTGCTCGGGGCACTCTCCACAGGAAACGAGAGAGGAACTCCAGTGTCGTGCCACCATTCCCAGAGTCCCACAGATGTCTCAGTCCATTCCAGGGAAACCTGTTTTCCTTGCACTGCCTTGACTTTCAAGCCTAGGATCGACTCACACCACGGTGGCACGTGGGACAGCCCACTGGGAAAGCCTCGTGGGAAAGCGTCGCGGGAAAGCCTCGAGGGAAAGCCACAGATCCCTTGATCCACGCGAAGGGAAGCATGACACTGCTAGGGACCCACTCCCCTGGGGAGTCACTCTGGTGGCCTCAGGAAAGGCCAGTCCCCATGCGAGTTGCTCGGGGGCCTCTCGGGATTCCTCTCCCGTCGATGCTGGGGCCTAAGACCTTGTGTGGACTCAGTTCCAGAACGTGAGGATTCCTCTCCAATGCCGGCATGGATCTTGGGGAACTTCTAGAGCCTCCCGAGGGGAGTCAGTACTCATCTCGAGAGGGGGCATGCACGTGCGATTTCCTCCCGAGCTGTAGCAGCAGTGTCACGCTTCCCTTCGCGAGAATCAAGGGATCTGTGTCTTTCCCTCGAGGCTTTCCCACGAGGCTTTCCCACGAGGCTTTCCCACAGGGATGTCCCACGTGCCACCGTTGTGTGAGTTGATCCTCGGCTTGAAAGTCGAGGCAGTGCAGGGAAAACAGGTTTCCCTGGAATGGACTGAGACATCAGGGGGACTTTGGTAATGGTGGCACGACCCTGGAGTTCCTCTCGCATTTCCTGTGGAGAGCGCCTCCTCTTGAGATGCGACGGGAACGCCGGGAATTCTTTCCCGACCACGCAGGGAAAGGATCCCTCCTCTCGGGCTAGGAGGTGGAAACGGGGCTCCTCTGGATGTGGGCGGGACTCTCGTGCTTCCTCTCGAGTGGAGACCGGTATGTCGGGGAACTTCTTGAGTTGCAGCAAGGGTGTGAAGGACCCTTTGGAAGTTCCAGAGGTACGGTGTGATTAGCCTCGAGATACCTCAGCGGAAATAGGTCTCAGCTCGCCTGGAGGGGAGAACCTCCTGGATTTTCTCGAGTTGCGGCAGGTGCTCTCAACTTACGACGGGGACCTCAGGGACCCGCTCTGGTGGCCTCCCGAAAGGCCAGTCCCCATGCGAGTTGCTCGGGGGCCTCTCGGGATTCCTCTCCGGTCGATGCCAGCGCCTAAGATCTTGTGTGGAGTCGGTGCCGGAACCTGAGGATTCCTCTCCAGTGCTTTCATGAATCTCTTCTGGAGTCTCCCCAGGGCAGTCAGTCCTCTACTCGAGTGGGGGCATGCACGTGCGATTTCCTCCCGAGCTGTAGCAGCAGTGTGGCGCTTCCATTCGCGTGGATCAAGGGATCTGTGACTTTCCCTCGAGGCTTTCCCACGAGTCTTTCCCACGAGGCTTTCCAACGAGGCTTTCCCACAGGGCTGTCCCACGTGCCACCGTGGTGTGAGTCGATCCTCGGCTTGAAAGTCGAGGCAGTGCAGGGAAAACAGGTTTCCCTGGAATGGACTGAGACATCTGGGGGACTCTGGGAATGGTGGCACGACCCTTGAGTTCCTTTCGCCTTTCTTGTGGAGAGCGCCTGCTCTTGAGATGCGACGGGAACGCCTGGAATTCTTTTCAGAGCACGGTGGGAAAGGATCCCTCCACTCGAGCTAGGAGGCGGAAACGGGGCTCTTCTGGATGTGGGCGGGACTCTCGTGCTTCCTCTCGAGTGGAGTCGGGTATGTCGAGGAACTTCCTGAGTTGCAGCAAGGGTGTGAAGGACCCTTTGTAAGTTCCAGAGGTAAGGTGTGATTAGCCTCGAGACGCCTCAGCAGAAATGGGCCTCATCTAGCCTGGAGGGGAGAACCTCCTGGATTTTCTCGAGTTTCAGCAGGTGCTCTCGACTTACGACGGGCACCTCAGGGACCCGCTCTGGTGGCCTCAGGAAAGGCCAGTCCCCATGCGAGTTGCTCGGGGACCTCTCGGGATTCCTCTCCCGTCGATGCCGGGGCCTAAGATATTGTGTGGAGTGGGTGCCGGAACCTGAGGATTCCTCTCCAGTGCTGACATGGATCTTGGGGTACTTCTGGAGTCTCCCCAGGGGAGTCAGTCCTCGTCTCGAGTGGGAATATGCACTTGCGCTCTCCTCTCGAGCTGTAGCAGCAGTGTCGCGCTTCCATTCCCGTGGATCGAGGGATCTGTGGCTTTCCCTCGAGGTTTTCCCACGAGGCTTTCCCACGAGGCTTTCCCACAGGGCTGTCCCACGTGCCACCGTGGTGTGAGTCAATCCTCGTCTTGAAAGTGGACGCAGTGCAGGGAAAACAGGTTTCCCTGTAATGGACTAAGACATCTGGGGGACTCTAGGAACGTGGCACGACCCTGGAGTTCGTCTCGCCATTCCTGTGGAGAGCGTCTCCTCTTGAGATGCGACGGAAACGCCGGGAATTCTTTCCCGAGCACGCAGGGAAAGGATCCCTCCTCTCGAGGTAGGAGGCGGAAACGGGGCTACTGTCGATGTGGGTGGGACTTCGTGCTTCCTCTTGAGTGGAGACGGGTATGTCGGGGAACTTCTTCTGTTGCACCAAGGGTTTGAAGGACCCTTTGGAAGTTCCAGATGTTAGATGTGATTAGCCTCGAGACGCCTCAGCGGAAATGGGCCTCATCTCGCCTGGAGGGGAGAACGTCCTGGATTTTCTCGAGTTGCGGCAGGTGCTCTGAACTTACGCCAGGGACCTCAGGGAGCCGCTCTGGTGGCCTCAGGAAAGGCCAATCCCCATTAGAGTTGCTCGAGGACCTCTCGAGATTCCTCTCCCGTCGATGCCGGGGCCTAAGACCTTCTGTGGAGTCGGTGCTGGAACCTGACGATTCCTCTCCAGTGCTGACATGAATCTTGAGGTACTTCTGGAGTCTCCCCAGGGGTGCCAGTCCTCGTCTCGAGTGGTGACATGCACGTGCGCTTTCCTCCCGAACTGTAGCAGCAGTGTCACGCTTCCCTTCGCGTGGATCAACGGATCAGGAGCTTTCTCACGAGGCATTCCCAAGAGGCTTTCCCACAGGGCTGTCCCACGTGCCACCGTGGTGTGAGTCGATCCTCGGCTTGAAAGTTGAGGCAGTGCAGGGAAATCAGGTTTCCCTGGAATGGACTGAGACATCTGGGGTACTCTGGGAATGGTGGCACGACCCTGGAGTTCCTCTCGCCTTTCTTGTAGAGAGTGCCTCCTCTTGAGATGGGACGGGAACGCCGGGAATTCTTTCCCGACCACTCAGGGAAAGAATCCCACCTCTCGAGCTAGCAGGCGGAAACCTGGCTCCTCTGGAGGTGGGCGGGACTCTCGTGCTTCCTCTCGAGAGGAGACGGGTATGTCGGGGAACTTCTTGAGTTGCAGCAAGGGTGTGAAGAACCCTTTGGAAGTTCCAGAGGTTAGGTGAATATCCTGGAGACGCCTCAGCGGAAATGGGCCTCATCTCGCCTGGAGGGGAGAACCTCCTGCATTTTCTCGAGTTGCGGCAGGTGCTCTCGACTTACGACGGGGACCTCAGGGACCCGCTCTGGTGGCCTCAGGAAAGGCCAGTCCCCATGCGAGTTGCTCTGGGGCCTCTCGGGATTCCTCTCCCGTTAATGCTGGGCCTAAGACCTTGTGTGGTGTCAGTGCCGGAACCTGAGGATTCCTCTCCAGTGATGACATGGATCTTGGTGTACTTCTGGAGTCTCCCAAGGGGAGTCAGTCCTCGTCTCGAGTAGGGGCATGCACGTGCGCTTTCCTTCCGAGCTGTAGCAGCAGAGTCACGCTTCCCTTCACGTGGATCAAGTCATCAGGGGCTTTTCCTCGAGGCTTTCCCACGACGCTTTCCCACGAGGCTTTCACACAGGGCTGTCCCACGTGCCACCGTTGTGTGAGCCGATACTCGGCTTGAAAGTCGAGGCAGTACAGGCAAAACAGTTTTCCCTGGAATGGACTGATACATCTGGGGACTCTGGGAATGGTGGCACGACCCTGGAGTTCCTCTCGCCTTTCCTGTGGAGAGCGCCTCCTCTTGAGATGCGACGGGAACGCCGGGAATTCTTTCCCGACCACGCAGGGAAAGGATCCCTCCTCTCGAGCTAGGAGGTGGAAACGGGGCTCCTCTGGATGTGGGTGGGACTCTCGTGCTTCCTCTCGGGTGGAGACTGGTATGTCAGGGATCTTCTTGAGTTGCAGCAAGGTTGTGAAGGACCCTTTGGAATTTCCAGAGGTTAGGTGTGATTAGCCTCGAGACACCTCAGCGGAAATGGGCCTCATCTCGCCTGGTGGGTAGAACCTCCTGGATTTTCTCGAGTTGCGGCAGGTGCTCTCGACTTACGACGGGGACCTCAGGGACCCGCTCTGGTGGCCTCAGGAAACGCCAGTCCCCATGCGTGTTGCTACGGGGCCTCTCGGGATTCCTCTCCTGCCGATGCCGATGCTTAAGACCTTGTGTGGAGTCGGTGCCGGAACCTGAGGATTCCTCTCCAGTGATGACATGGACCTTGGGGTATTTCTGGAGTCTCCTCAGGGGAGTCAGTCCTTGTCTCGAGTGGGGGCATGCACGTGCGCTTTCCTCCCGAGCTGTAGCAGCAGTGTCACGCTTCCCTTCGAGTGTATCCTAGAATCAGTGGCTTTCCCTCGAGGCTTTCCACGAGGCTTTCCCACGACGCTTTCCCACCAGGCTTCCCACGACGCTTTCCCACAGTGATGTCCCACGTTCCACCGAGGTGTCAGTCGATCCTCGGCTTGAAAGTTGAGGCAGTGCCGGGAAACAGGCTTCCGTGGAATGGACTGAGACGTCTGGGGGATCTGGGAAAGGTGGACCACACTGGAGTTCCTCTCGCCTTTCCTGTGGAGTGCGCCCCTCTTGAGATGTAACGGAACGCCGGGAATTCTTTCACGACCACGCAGGGAAAGGATCCCACCTATCGAGCTATGAGGCTGGAAACGGGGCTCCTCTGGATGTGGGCGGGACTCTCGTGCTTCCTCTCGAGTGGAAACGGGAATGTCGGGGAACTTCTTGAGTTGCAGAAGGTTGTGAAGGACCCTTTTGGAACTTCCAGAGGTTAGGTGTGATTAGACTCGAGACGTCTCAGCAGAAAATGGGCCTCATCTCGCCTGGAAGGGAGAACCTCCTGGATTTTCTCGAGTTGCGGCAGGTGCTCTCGACTTACGACGGGGTCCTCAGGACCCGCTCTGGTGGCCTCAGGAAAGGCCAGTCCCCATGCGAGTTTCTCGGTGGCCTCTCGGGGCCTCTCGGTTTCCTCTCCCGTCGATGCTGGGGCCTAAGACCTTGTGTGGAGTCAGTGCCGGAACCTGAGGAATCCTCTCCAGTGCT
The DNA here is from genome assembly GCF_001704415.2 of Capra hircus. Taxonomy (NCBI): domain Eukaryota; kingdom Metazoa; phylum Chordata; class Mammalia; order Artiodactyla; family Bovidae; genus Capra; species Capra hircus. Next base: position 12,871 of record NW_017216608.1, read on the forward strand.
GACATGGATCTTGGGGTACTTCTGGAGTCTCCCCAGCGGAGTCAGTCCTCGTCTCGAGTGGGCATGCACGTGCGATTTCCTCCCGAGCTGTAGCCGCAGTGTCACCTTTCCTTCACGTGGAACAAGGGATCTGTGGCAGTTCCTCGAGCTTTCCCACGAAGGCATTTTCCCAGAGCCTTTTCCACAGGGGGCTGTGCCACGTGCA
>NW_017216609.1:0-13075 GCF_001704415.2 Capra hircus
AGGGACCCTTTGGAAGTTCCAGAGTTAGGTGTGAATAGCCTCGAGACGCCTCAGCGGAAATGGGCTTCATCTCGGTTGGAGGGGAGAACCACCTGAATTTTCTCGAGTTGCGGCAGGTGCTCTCGACTTACGACGGGGACCTCAGGGACCCGCTCTGGTGGCCTCAGGAAAGGCCAGTCCCCATGCGAGTTGCTCGGGGGCCTCTCGGGATTCCTTTCCCGTCGATGCCGGGTCCAAAGATCTTGTGTGGTGTCGGTGCCAGAATCTGAGCATTCCTCTCCAGTGCTTACATGGATCTTGGGGTATTTCTGTAGTCTCCCTAGGGGAGTAAGTCCTCGTTTCGAGTGGGGACATGCACGTGCGCTTTCCTACCGAGTTTTAGCAGCAGTGTCACGCTTCCCTTAGCTTGGATCAAGGGAGCTGTGGCTTTTCCGCGGGGCTTTCCCACAGGGATGTCCCACGTGTCACAGTTGTGTGAGTCGATCCTCGGCTTGAATGTCGAGGCAGTGCAGGAAAACCGGTTTCCCTGGAATGGACTGAGACATCTTGGGGACTCTGGGAATGGTGGCACGACCCTGGAGTTCCTCTCGCATTTTCTGTGGAGAGCGCCTCCACTTGAAATGCGACGGGAACGCCGGGAATTCTTTACCGACCACGCAGGGAAAGGATCCCTCCTCTCGAGCAAGGAGGCGGACACCGGGCTCCTCTGGATATGGGCGGGACTCTCGTGCTTCCTCTCGAGTCGAGACGGGTATGCCGGGGAACGTCTTGAGTTGCAGCAAGGGTGAGAAGGACCCTTTGGAAGTTCAAGAGGTTCGGTGTGATTAGCCTCAAGACGCCTCATCGGAAATGGGCCTCATCTCGCCTGGAGGAGAGAACCCTCTGGATTTTCTCGAGTTGCAGCAGGTGCTCTCGACTTACGACGGGAACCTCAGGGACCCAATATGGTGGCCTCAGGTTAGGCCAGTCCCCATGTGAGTTGATTGGGGGCCTCTCGGGATTCCTCTCCCGTCGATGCCGGGGCAAAAGACCTTGTATGCAGTCGGTGCCGGAACCTGAGGATTCCTCTCCTGTGCTGACATGAATCTTGGGGTACTTCTGGAGTCTTCCCAGGGGAGTCAGTCCTCGTCTCGAGTGGGGGCATGCACGTGTGATTTCCTCTTGAGCTGTAGCAACAGTGTCACGCTTCCCTTCGCGTGGATCAAGGGATCTGTGGCTTTCCCTCGAGGCTTTCCCACGAGGCTTTCCCACGAGGCTTTCCCACAGGGCTGTCCCACGTGCCACCGTGGTGTGAGTCGATACTCACCTTGAAAGTCGACGCAGTGCAGGGAAAACAGGTTTCCCTGGAATGGACTGAGACATCTGGAGGACTCTGGGAATGGTGGCAACACCCTGGAGTTCCTCTGCCTTTCCTGTCGAGAGTGCCTCCTCTTGAGATGCGACGGAAACGCCGGGAATTCTTTCCCGAGCACGCAGGGAATTGATCCCTCCGTCGAGCTAGGAGGCCGGAACGGGGCACATCTGGATGTGGCCGGGACTCTCGTGCTTCCTCTCGAGTGGAGACGGGTATGTCAGGGAACTTCTTGAGTTGCAAAAAGGGTGTGAAGGACCCTTTGGAAGTTCCAGAGTTTAGGTGTGAATAGCCTTGTGACGCCTCAGCAGAAATGGGCCTCATCTCGCCTGGAGGGGAGAACCTCCTTGATTTTCTCGAGTTGCGGCAGGTGCTCTCGACTTACGACGGGGACCTCAGGGACCTGCTCTGGTGGCCTCAGGAAAGGCCAGTCCCTTTGCGAGTTGCTCCGGGGCCTTCGGGTTTCCTCTCCCGTCGATGCAGGGGCCTAAGACCTTGTGTGGAGTCCGTGCCGGAACCTGAGTATTCCTCTCCACTGCTGACATGGATCTTGAGGTAATTCTGGAGTCTCCCCAGGGGAGTCAGTCCTCGTCTCGAGTGGGGGTATGCACGTGCGCTTTCCTCCCGAGCTGTAGCAGCAGTGTCACGCTTCCCTTCGAGTGGATCAACGGATCTGTGGCTTTCACTCGAGGCTTTCCCACGAGGCTTTCCCACGAGGCTTTCCCACAGGGCTGTCCCACGTGCCACCTTGGTGTGAGTCGATCCTCAGCTTGAAAGTCGACGCAGTGCAGGGAAAACAGGTTTCCCTGGAATGGACTGAGACATCTGGAGGACTCTGGGAATGGTGGCACCACCCTGGAGTTCCTCTGCCTTTCCTGTCGAGAGCGCCTCCTCTTGAGATGCGACGGAAACGCCGGGAATTCTTTCCCGAGCACGCAGGGAAAGGATCCCTCCGTCGAGCTAGGAGGCGGAAACGGGTCTCCTCTGGATGTGGGCGGGACTCTCGTGCTTCCTCTCGAGTGGGGACGGGTATGTCGGGGAACTTCTCGAGTTGCAAAAAGGGTGTGAAGGACCCTTTGGTAGTTCCAGAGGTTAGGTGTGAATATCCTCGAGACGACTCAGCGGAAATGGGCCTCATCTCGCCTGGAGGGAAGAACCTCCTGGATTTTCTCGAGTTGCAGCAGGTGCTCTCGACTTACGACGGGGACCTCAGGGACCCACTCTGGTGGCCTCACGAAAGGCCAGTCCCCATGGGACTTGCTCGGGGGCCTCTCGGGATTCCTCTCCCGTCGAAGTCGGTGCCTAAGACCTGTGTGGAGTCGGTGCCGGAACCTTAGGATTCCTCTCCAGTGCTGACATGAATCTTGGGGTACTTCTGAGTCTCCCCAGGGGAGTCAGTCCTCGTCTCGAGTGGGGGCCTGCACGTGAGCTTTCCTCTCGAGCTGTAGCAGCGGTGTCACGCTTCCCTTCGCTTGGATCAAGGGATCTGTGGCTTTCCCTCGAGGCTTTCCAATGAGGCTTTCCCACAAGGATTTTCCTCAGGGCTGTCCCACGTGCCACCGTGATGTGAGTCGATCCTCGGCTTCAAAGTCGAGGCAGTGCAGGGAAAACAGGTTTCCCTGGAATTGACAGAGACATCTGGGGGACTCTGGGAATGGTGGAACGACCCTGGAGTTTCTCTAGCCTTTCCTGTGGAGAGGGCCTCCTCTTGAGATGCGACTGGAACGCCGGGAATTCTTTCCCGACCACGCAGGGAAAGGATCCCTCCTCTCGAGCTATGAGGTGGAAACAGTGCTCCTCTGATAGTGGGCGGGAAGATCTTGATACTCTCGAGTGGAGACGGGTATGTCAGAGAACTCCTTGAGTTGCAGCAAGGGTGTGAAGGACCCTTTGAAAGTTCCAGAGGTTAGGTGTGATTAGCCTCGAGACGCCTCAGCGGAAATGGGGCTCATCTCGCCTTTAAGGATGCCAAGATCCATGTCAGCACTGGAGAGGAATCCTCAGGTTCCGGCACCGAATCCACACAAGGTCTTAGGCCCCGGCATCGACGGGAGAGGAATCCCGAGAGGCCCCCGAGCAACTCGCATGGGGAATGGACTTTCTTGAGGCCACCAGAGCGGGTCCCTCAGGTCCCCGTCTTAAGTCGATATCACCTGTCCCAACTCGAAAAAATCCAGGAGGTTCTCCCCTCCAGGCGAGATGAGGCCCATTTCCGCTGAGGTGTCTCGAGGCTAATCACACCTAAACCTCTGGAACTTCTAAAGGGTTCTTCACACCCTTGCTGCAACTCAAGAAGTTCCCCGACATACCTGTCTCCACTCGAGAGGAAGCACGAGAGTCCCGCCCACATCCAGAGGAGCCCCGTTTCCGCCTCACAGCTAGAGAGGAGGTATCCTTTCCCTTCGTGGTCGGGAAAGAATTCCCGGTCTTCCCGTCACCACTCAAGAGGAGGCGCTCTCAACAGGAAAGGTGAGAGGAACTCCAGGGTCGTGCCACAATTCCCAGAGTACCCCAGATTTCTCAGTCCATTCCAGGGAAACCTGTTTTCCCTGCACTGCCGTCGACTTTCAAGCCGAGGATCGACTCACAGCACGGTGGCACGTGGGACAGCCCTGTGGGAAAGCCTCTGAGAAAGCCTCATGGGAAAGCCTCGAGGGAAAGCCACTGATCCCTTGATCCACTAGACCGGAAGAATGACACTGCTGCTACAGCTCGGAAGGAAAGCGCTCTTCAATGCCCCCACTCGAATGAGGACTGACTCCCCTGGGGAGACTCCCGAAGTACCCCAAGATCCATGTCAGCACTGGAGAGGAATCCTCAGGTTCCGGCACCGACTCCACACATCGACTTAGGCCCCGGCATCGACGGGACAGGAATCCCGAGAGGCCCCCGAGCAACTCGCATGGGGACTGGGCTTTCCTGAGGCCACCAGAGCGGGTCCCTGAGTTCCCCGTCGTAAGTCGAGAGCACCTGCCGGAACTCGAGAAAATCCAGGAGGTTCTCCCCTCCAGGCGAGATGAGGCTCATTTGCGCTGAGGCCTCTGGAGGCTAATCACACCTAACCTCTGGAACTTACCAAAGGGTCCTTCACACCCTTGCTGCAACTCAAGAAGTTCCGCGACATACCCGTCTCCACTCGATAGGAAGCGCGTGAGTCCCGCCCACATCCAGAGGAGCCCCGTTTCCGCCTCCTAGCTCGAGAGGAGGGATCCTTTCCCTGCATCGTGGGGAAAGAATTCCCCGCGTTGCCGTCGCATCTCAAGAGGAGGCGCTCTCCACAGGAAAGGCGAGAGGAACTCCAGGGTCGTGCCACCATTCCCAGAGTCCCCCAGATGTCTCAGTCCATTCCAGGGAAACCTGTTTTCCCTGCACTGCCTCTACTTTCAAGCCGAGGATCGACTCACACCACGGTGGCACGTGGAACAGCCCTGTGGGAAAACATTCTGAGAAAGCCTCAGGGAAAGCCTCAAGGGAAAGCCACAGATCCCTTGATCCACGAGAAGGGAAGCGTGACACTGCTGCTACAGCTCGGGAGGAAAGCGCAGGTGCATGCCCCCACTCGAGACGAGGACTGACTCCCCTGGGGAGACTCCATAAGTACCCCAAGATCCATTTCAGCACTGGAGAGGAAACCTCAGGTTCTGGCACCGACTCCACACAAGTTCTTAGGCCCCGGCATCGACGGGAGAGGAATCCGGAGAGGCCCCCGAGCAACTCGCATGGGGACTGGCCTTTCCTGAGGCCACCAGAGCGGGTCCCTGAGATCCCCGACGTAAGACGAGAGCACCTGTCGCAACTCGAGAAAATCCAAGAGGTTCTCCCCTCCAGGCGAGATGAGGCCCATTTCCGCTGAGGCGTCTTGAGGCTAATCACATCTAACATCTGGAACTTACAAAGAGTCCCTCACACCATTGCTGCAACTCAAGAAGTTCCCCGACATACCCGTCTCCATTCGAGAGGAAGCACGAGAGTCCTGCCCACAAACAGAGGAGCCCCATTTCCGTCTCCTAGCTCGAGAGGAGGAATCCATCCCTGCGTGGGGGGAAAGAATTCCCCGCGTTCCCGTTGCATCTCAAAAAGAGGCGCTCTCCACAGGAAAGGCGAGAGGAACTCCAGGGTCGTGCCACCATTCCCAGAGACCCCGGATTTCTCAGTCCATTTCAGGGAAACCGGTTTTCCCTGCACTGCCTCGACTTTCAAGCCGAGGATCGACTCACACCACGGTGGCACGTGGGACAGCCCTGTGGGAAAGCCTCGTGGGAAAGCCTCGAGGAAAAGCCACAGAACCATTGATTGACGCGAAGGGAAGCGCAACACTGCTGCTACAAATAGGAATGAAAGCGCACGTGCATCCCCCCACTCAAGACGAGGACTGACTTCGCTGGGGAGACTCCAGAAGTACCCCAAGATCCATGTCAGCACTGAAAAGGAATCCTCAGGTTCCGGCACAGACTCCACGCAAGGTCTTAGGCCCTGGCATCGACGGGATTGGAATCCCGTGAGGCCCCCGAGCAACTCGCATGGGGACTGGCCTTTCCTGAGGCCACCAGAGAGGGTCCCTGAGGTCCCCGTGGTAAGTTGAGAGCACCTGCCGCAACTCGAGAAAATCCAGGAGGTTTTCTCCTCCAGGCGAGATGAGGCCCATTTTCGCTGAGCCGTCTCGAGGCTAATCACACCTAACCTCGGGAACTTCCAAAGGGTCCTTCAACCCTTGCTGCAACTCAAGAAGTTCCCCGACATACCCGTCTCCACTCGAGAGGAAGCTCGAGAGTTCCGAGCACATCCAGAGGAGCCCAGTTTCCGCCTCCTAGCTCGAGAGGAGGGATCCTTTCCCTGCGTGGTCGGGAAAGAATTCCCCGCTTTCCCGTCGCTTCTCAAGAGGAGGCGCTCTCCACAGGAAAGGCGAGAGGAATTCCAGGGTCGTGCCACCATTCCCAGAGTCCCCCAGATGTCTCAGTCCATTCCAGGGAAACCTGTTTTCCCTGCACTGCATCGACTTTCAAGCCGAGGATCGACTCACACCACGGTGGCACGTGAGACAGCCCTGTGGGAAAACTTCGTGGGAAAACCTCCTGTGAAAGCCTCAAGGGAAAGCCACAGATCCCTTGATCCACGCGAAGGGAAGCGTGATACTGCTGCTACAGCATGGGAGGAAATCGCACGTGCATGCCCCAACTCGAGACGAGGACTGGCTCCCCTGGGGAGACTCCAGAAGTACCCCAAGATCCATGTCAGCACTGGAGAGGAATCCTCAGGTTCCGGCAACAACTCCACACTAGGTCTTAGGCACCAGCATCGACGGGAGAGGAATCCCCAGAAGACCCCATGTAACTCGCATGGGGACTGGCCTTTCCTGATGCCAGCATGGCAGGTCCCTGAGGTCCCCGTCGTAAGTCGAGAGCACCAGCCGCAACTCGAGAAAATCCAGGAGGTTCTCCCCTCCAAGCGAGATGAGGCCCATTTCCACTGAGGCGTCTCGAGGCTAATCACACCTAAACTCTGGAACTTCCAAAGGGTCCTTCACACCCTTGCTGCAACTCAAAAAGTTCCCCGACATACCCGTCTGCACTCGAGAGGAAGCACGAGAGTCCCGCCCACATCCAGAGGAGCCCCGTTTCCGACTCCTAGCTCGAGCCTAGGGATCCTTTCCCTGCGTGGTCGGGAAAGAATTCCCGGTGTTCCCGTCGCATCTCAAGAGGAGGCGCTCTCCACAGGAAAGGCGAGACGAACTCCAGGGTCGTGCAACCATTCCCCGAGTACCCCAGATATCTCAGTCCATTCCAGGGAAACCTTTTTACCCTGCACTGCCTCGACTTTCAAGCCGAGGATCGACTCACACCACGGTGGTACGTGGGACAGCCCTGTGGGAAAGCCTCGTGGGAAGCCTCGTGGGAATGCCTCGAGGGAATGCCACAGATCCCTTGATCCACGCGCCGGGAAGTGCGAGACTGCTGCTACAGCTTGGGAGGAAAGAGCACGTGCATGCCCCCACTCGAGACGAGGACTGACTCCCCTGGGGAGACTCCAGAAGTACCCCAAGAACATGTCAGCACTGGAGAGGAATCCTCAGGTTTGGCACCCACTCCACACAAGGTCTTAGGCCCCGGCATCGACGGGAGAGGAATCCCGAGAGGCCTCCGAGCAACTCGCCTGGGGACTGGCCTTTCCTGAGGCCTCCAGAGCGGGTCCCTGAGGACCCTGTCCTAAGTCGAGAGCACCTGCCGCAACTCGAGAAAATCCAGGAGGTTCTCCACTCCAGGCGAGGTGAGGCCCATTTCCGCTGAGGCGTCTCGAGGCTAATCACACCTAACTTCTGGAACTTCCAAAGGGTCCTTCACACCCTTGCTGCAACTCAAGAAGTATCCCGACTTACCCGTCTCCAAACGAGAGGAAGCACGAGAGTCCCGCCCACATCCAGAGGAGCCCCGTTTCCGCCTCATAGCTTGAGACGAGGGATCCTTTCCCTGCGTGTTCGGGAAAGAATTCCCGGCATTCCCTTCGCAACTCAAGAGCAGTTGCTCTCCACAAGAAAGGCGAGAGGAACTCCACGGTCGTGCCACCATTCCCAGCGTCCTCCAGATGTCTCAGTCCATTCCAGGGAATCCTGTTTTCCCTGCACTGCGTCGACTTTCAAGCCGAGGATCGACTCACACCACGGTGGCACTTGGGACAGCCAAGCGGGAAAGCCTCATGAGAAAGCCTCGTGGGAAAGCCTCGAGGGAAAGCCACAGATCCCTTTATCCACGCGAAGTGAAGGGCGTCACTGCTGCTACAGCTCGGGAGGAAAGCTAACGTGCATGCCCCCACTCGAGACGAGGACTGACTCCGCTGGGGAGACTCCAGAAGTACCCCAAGATCCATGTCAGCACTGGAGAGGAATCCTCAGATTCCGGGAACGACTCCACACAAGGTCTTAGGCCCCGGCATCGACGGGAGAGGAATCCCGAGAGGCCCCCGAGCAACTCGCATGGGGACTGGACTTTCCTGAGGCCACCAGACCGGGTCCCTGAGGTCCCCGTTGTAACTCGAAAGCACCTGCCGCAACTCGAGAGAATCCAGGAGGTTCTCCCGTCCAGGCGAGATGATGCCCATTTCCGTTGAGGCATCTCGAGGCTAATCACACCTAACCTCTGGAACTTCCAGAGGGTCCTTCACACCCTTGCTGCACCTCAAGAAGTTCCCCGACATACTCGTCTCCACTCGAGAGAAAGCACGAGAACGCCGCCGACATCCAGAGGAGCCCCGTTTCCGCCTCATAGCTCGAGAGGAGGGATCCTTTCCCTGCGTGGTCGGGAAAGAATTCCCGGCATTCCCGTCGCATCTCAAGAGGAGGCGCTCTGCACAGGAAAGGCGAGAGGAACTCCAGGGTCGTGCCACATTCCCAGAGTCCCCCAGATGTCTCAGTCCATTCCAGGGAAACCTGTTTTCCCTGCACTGCCTCGACTTTCAAGGCGAGGATCAACTCACGCCACGGTGGCACTTGGGACAGCCCTTTGCGAAAGCCTCGTGGGAAAGCCACAGATCCCTTGATCCAAGCGAAGGGAAGCGTGACACTGCTGCTAAAGCTCGGGAGGAAAGCGCAAATGTATGCCCCCACTCGGGACGAGGACTGACTCCCCTGGAGAGACTCCAGAAGTACCCCAAGATCCATGTCAGCACTGGAGAGAAATCCTCAGGTTCCGGCACCGACTCCACACAAGATCTTTGGCCCCTGCATCGAGGGGAGAGGAATCCCGAGAGGCCCCAGAGCAACTCGCATGGGGACTGGCCTTTCCTGAGGCCACCAGAGTGTGTCCCTGAGGTCCCCGTCGTAAGTCGAGAGCACCTGCCGCAACTCGAGAAAATCCAGGAGGTTCTCCCCTCCAGGCGAGATGAGGCCCATTTCCGCTGAGGCGTCTCGAGGCTAATCACACCTAACCTCTGGAACTTCCAAAGGGTCCTTCACACCCTTGCTGCAACTCAGGAAGATCCCCGACATACCCGTCTCCACTCGAGAGGAAGAACGAGAGTCCCGCCCACATCCAGAGGAGCCACGTTTCCGCCTCCTAGCTCGAGAGGAGGGATCCTTTCCCTGCGTGGTCGTGAAAGAATTCCCGGCGTCCCGTCGCATCTCAAGAGGAGGTGCTCTCCACAGGAAAGGCGAGAGGAACTCCAGGGTCGTGCAACCATTCCCAGAGTCCCCCAGATGTCTCAGTCCATTCCAGGGAAACCTGTTTTCCCTGCCCTGCCTCGACTTTCAAGCCGAGGATCGACTCACACCACGGTGGCACGTGGGACAGCCCTGTGGATAAGACTCGTGGGAAAGCCCTGTGGGAAAGCCTAGTGTGAAAGTCACAGAGGAACTCGAGGGTCGTGCCACCATTCCCAGAGTCCGCCAGAAAATTCCTTGTCGGGAATTTTATTGGCCTTCCGCGTAAACCTAGCTATTCAGCCTTTTTCCTCCAGTTAATCTTCTTACTACCCTATAATTTATTAATCTAATCTTACATTAATAAATACACAAGACTTTCCACGTCAACGCCGTCCATCCGTCAAATTCCCTGGATGCAGCGTGGCTGGACACCGGCACACTGAGATATCTGGGGGACTCTTGGAATGATGGCACGATCCTGGAGTACCTCTCGCCTTTCCTGTGGAGAGCGCCTCCTCTTGAGATGCAACGGGATCGCCGGGAATTCTTTCCCGACCACGCAGGGAAAGGATCCCTCCTCTCAGGCTAGGAGGAGTAAACGGGGCTCCTCTGTATGTGGGCGGGACTCTAGTGCTTCCTGTCGAGTGGAGACGGGTATGTCGGGGAACTTCTTGAGTTGCAGCAAGGGTGTGAACGACCCTTTGGAAGTTCCAAAGGTTAGGTGTGACTAGACTCGAGTCGCTTCAGCGGAAATGGGCCTCATCTCGCCTGGAGGGGAGAACCTCCTGGATTTTCTCGAGTTGCGGCAGGTGCTCTCGACTTTCGACGGGGACCTCAGGGACCCGCTCTGGTGGCCTCAGGAAAGGCCAGTCCCCATGCGAGTTGCTCGGAGGCCTCTCGGGATTCCTCTCCCTTTGATGCCTGGGCCTAAGACCTTGTGTGCAGTCGGTGCCGGAACCTGAGGATTCCTCTCCATTGCTGACATGGATCTTGGGGTACTTCTGGAGTCTCCCCAGGGGAGTCAGTCCTCGTCTCGAGTGGGGGCATGCACGTGCGCTTTCCACCCGAGCTGTAGCAGCAGTATCACGCTTCCCGTAGCGTGGATCAAGGGATCTGTGTCTTTCCATCTAGGCTTTCCCACGATGCTTTCCCACGAGGCTTTCCCACAGTGTTGTCCCACGTGCCACCTTGGTGTGTGTCGATCCTCGGCTTGAAAGTCGAGGCAGTGCTGGGAAAACAGATTTCCGTTTAATGGACTGAGTCATCAGTGGAACTCTGGCAATGGTGGCACGACCCTGGAGTTCCTCTCGCCTTTCCTGTGGAGAGCGCCTCGTCTTGGGATGCGACGGGAATGCCGGAAATTCTTTTCCGACCTCGCAGGGACAGGATCCCTCCTCTCAGGCTAGGAGGAGTAAACAGGGCTCCTCTGTATGTGGGCGGGACTCTAGTGCTTCCTGTCGAGTGGAGACGGGTATGTCGGGGAACTTCTTGAGTTGCAGCAAGGGTGTGAACGACCCTTTGGAAGTTCCAAAGGTTAGGTGTGACTAGACTCGAGTCGCTTCAGCGGAAATGGGCCTCATCTCGCCTGAAGGGAGAACCTACTGGATTTTTTGAGTTGCGGCAGGTGCTCTCGACTTAAGACGAGGACCTCAGGGACCCGCTCTGGTGGCCTCCAGAAAGGCCAGTCCCCATGCGAGTTGCTCGGGGGCCTCTCGGGATTTCTCTCCTGTCGATGCCGGGGCCTAAAATCTTGTGTGGAGCCGGTGCAGGAACCTGAGAATTCCTCTCCAGTGCTGACATGGATCTGGGGGTACTTCTGGAGTCTCCCCAGTGGAGTCAGTCCTCGTCTCGAGTGGGGGCATGCACGTGCGATTTCCTCCCGAGCTGTAGCAGCAGTGTCACCCTTCCCTTCACGTGGATAAACGGATCTGTGCCTTTCCCTCTGGGCTTTCCCACGAGGCTTTCCCACGAGGCTTTCCCACAGGGCTGTCCCACGTGCCACCGTGGTGTGAGTCGATCCTCGGCTTGAAAGTCGAGGCAGTGCAGGGAAAATAGGTTTCCCTGGAATGGACGGAGACATCTGAGGGACTCTGGAATGGTGGCACGACCCTGGAGTTCCTCTCGCCTTTCCTGTGGAGAGCGGCTCCACGTGAGATGCGACGGGAACGCGGGAATTCTTTCCCGACCACGCAGGGAAAGGATCCATCCTCTCGAGCTAGGAGGCGGAAACGGGGCTCCTCTGGATGTGGGCGGGACTCTCGTGCTTCCTCTCGAGTGGAGACGGGTATGTCGGGGAACTTCTTGAGTTGCAGCAAGGGTGTGAAGGACCTCTTTGGAAGTTCCAGAGGTTAGGTGTGAATAGCCTCGAGACACCTCAGCAGAAATGGGCCTCATCTCGCCTGGAGGGAGAACCTCCTGGATTTTCTCGAGTTGCGGCAGGTGCTCTCGACCTACGACGGGACCTTCAGGGACCCGCTCTGGTGGCCTCAGGAAAGGCCAGTCCCCATGCGAGTTGCTCGGGGGCCTCTCGGGATTCCTCTCCCATCGATTCCGGGGCCTAGGACCTTGTGTGGAGTCGTGCCGGAACCTGAGGATTCCTCTCCAGTGCTGACATGGATCTTGGGGTACTTCTGGAGTCTCCCCAGTGGAGTCAGTCCTCGTTTCGAGTGGGGGCATGCACGTGCGCTTTCCTACCCGAGCTGTCGCAGCAGTGTCACCCTTCCCTTCGCGTGGATGAAGGGATCTGTGGCTTTCCCTCGAGGCTTTCCCACGAGGCTTTCCCACGAGGCTTTCCCACAGGCTGTCTCACGTGCCACCGTGGTTGTGAGTCGATCCTCGGCTTGAAAGTCGAGGCAGTGCAGGGAAAATAGGTTTCCCTGGAATGGACGGAGACATCTGGGGGACTCTGCGAATGGTGGCACGACCCTGGAGTTACTCTCGCCTTTCCTGTGGGAGAGCGCCTCCTCTTGAGATGCGACGGAAATGCCCGGGAATTCTTTCCCGACCACGCAGGGAAAGGATCCTTCTCTCGAGCTAGGAGGCGGAAATGGGGCTCTTCTGGATGTGGGCGGGACTCTCGTGTTTCCTCTCGAGTGGAGACGGGTATGTCGGGGAACTTCTAGAGTTGCAGCAAGGGTTGAAGGACCTTTGGAAGTTCCAGAGTTTAGGTGTGATTAGCCTCGAGACGCCTCATCGGAAATGGGCCACATCTCGCCTGGGAGAACCTCCTGATTTTTCGAGTTGCGGCAAGTGCTCTCGACTTACGTTGGGGACCTCAGGGACCCACTCTGGTGGCCTCAGGAAAGGCCAGTCCCCATGCGAGCTGCTCGGGACCTCTCGGGCCTCTCGGGTTTCCTCTCCCGTTGATGCTGGGGCCTAAGACCTTGTGTGGAGTAAGTGCCGGAACCTGAGGATGCCTCTCCAGTGCTGACATGGATCTTGGGTACTTCTGGAGTCCCCCCACGGGAGTCAGTCCTCGTCTCGAGTGGGGGCATGCACGTGGGCTTCCATGAGCAGCAGTGTACCCTTCTCTTCGCTGGTGGCAAAGTCCTCGAGGGAAACCACCAGATCCGTTGCATACCTAAACGCGAAGC
>NW_017216610.1:0-13073 GCF_001704415.2 Capra hircus
CCTCCAGGCTTTCCCACGTGGCTTTCCCAGGAGGCATTCCCACAGGGCTGTCCCACGTGCCACCGTGGTGTGAGTCGATCCTCGGCGTGAAAGTCGAGGCAGTGCAGGGAAACAGGTTCCTCTGAAATGGACTGAGACATCTGGGGGACTCTTGGAATGATGACACGAAACTGGAGTTCCTCTCGCCTTTCCTGTGGAGAGCGCCTCCTCTTGAGATGCATCGGGAACGCCAGGAAATCTTTCCCGAGGAGGCGGGGAAAGGATGCCTCATCTCGAGGTACGAGGGGGAAATGGGGCTCCTCTCTATGTGGGCACAATCCTCGTGTTTCCTCTCGGGTGGGAACGGGTATGTCGGGGAACATCTTGAGTTGCAGCAAGGGTGTGTGAAGGACCCTTTGGACGTTCCAGAATTTCGCTGTGATTAGCCTCGATATGCCTTCAATGGAAACGGGCCTCATCTCGCCTGGAGGGGAAAACCTCCTGGATTTTCTTGAGTTGCGGCAGGTGCTCTCTACTTACGACGGGGACCTCAGGGACCCGATCTGGTGGCCTAAGGAAAGGCCAGTCCCCATGCGAGCTGCTAGGGGGCCTCTTGGGATTCCTCTCCCGTTGATGCCGGGCCTAAGACCTTGTGTCGAGTCAGTGCCAGAACCTGAGGATTCCTCTCCAGTGCTGACATTTATCTGAGGTACTTCTGGAGTCTCCACGGGGGAGTTAGTCCTCGGCTCGAGTCAGGGAATGCACGAGCGCTTTCCTCCCGAGCTGTAGTAGCAGAGTCACGCTTCCCGTCGCATGGATCAAGGGATCTGTGGCTTTCCCTCAAGGCTTTCCCACGAGGCTTTCCCTCGAGGCTTTCCCACAGGGCTGTCCCACATGCCACTGTGGAGTGAATCGATCCTCGGCGTGAAAGTCGAGGCAGTGCAGGGAAAACAGGTTCCTCTGGAAAGGACTGAGACATCTGGGGGACTCTGGGAATGGTGGCACGACCCTGGAGTTCCTCTCGCCTTTCCTGTGGAAAGGGTCTTCTCTTGAGAATGGACAGGAACGCGGAATTCTTTCCGGACCACGCAGGGAAAGGATCCCTCATCTCGAGCTACAAGGCAGAAACGGGGCTCCTCTGGATGTCGGCGGGACCCTCATGCTTCCTCTGGAGTGGAGACGGGTATGTTGGGAACTTCTTGAGTTGCAGCAAGGGTGTGAAGGACTCTTTGGAATTTCCAGAGGTTAGATGTGAATAGCCTCGAGACGCCTCAGCGGAAATGGGCCTCATTTCGACTGGAGGGGAGAACCTCCTGGATTTTCTCGAGTTGCGGCAGGTGCTCTCGACTTATGACGGGGCCCTCCGGGACCCGTATGGTGTCATCAGGAAAGGCCAGTCCCCATGCGAATTGCTAGGGGACACTCCGGATTTCTCTCCCGTCGATGCTGGGGCCTAACACCTTGTGTGGAGTCGGGGCCGGAGCCTGAGGATGCCTCTGCAGTGCTGACATGGATCTTGAGGTATTTCTGCAGTCTCCACAGGGGAGACAGTCCTCGTCTCTAGTGGGCTCATGCACCTGCACTTTCCTTCCGAGCTGTAGCAGCAGTGTCATGCTTCCCTTCGCGTGGATCAAGGGATCTGTGGATTTCCCTCCAGGCTTTCCCACGAGGCTTTCCCACGATGCTTTCCCACAGGGCTGTCCCAAGTGCCACCGTGGTGGGAGTCGATCCTCGGCGTCAAAGCCGAGGCATTGCAGGGAAAACAGGTTCCTCTGGAATGAAATGAGGCATCTGAGGGCCTCTTGGAATGGTGACACGACCCTGGAATTCCTCTCGCATTTCCTGTGGAGAGTGCCTCCTCTTGAGATGCGATGGGAATGCCGGAAATTCTTTCCCGAACAAGCAGGGAAAGGATCCCTCATGTCCAGCTGCGAGGCGGAAAACGGGGCTCCTCTGGAAGCGGGCGGGACCCTCGTGCTTCCTCTCGAGTGGAGACGGGTATGTCGGAGAACTTCTTGACTTGCAACTAGGTTGTGAAGGACACTTTCGACATTCCAGAGGTTAGTTGTTCTTAGCCTCGAGACGCCTGAGCGGAAATGGGCCTCATCTCGCCTGGAGGGGAGAACCTCTTGGATTTTCTCGAGTTGCGGCAGGTGCTCTCGAGTTACAACGGAGACCTCAGGGACCCGCTCTGGTGACCTCAGGAAAAGGCCAGTCCCCATGCGAGTTGCTACAGGGCCTCTCAGGATTCCTCTCCCTTCGATGCCGGGGCCAAAGACCTTGTGTGGAGTCGGGGCCGGAACCTGAGGATTCCTCTCCAGTACTGACATGGATCTTGGCGTAATTCTGGAGTCTCCCAAGTGGGCGTCAGTCCTCGTCTCGAGTAGGGGCATGCACGTGCGCTTTCCTCCCGAGCTATAGCAGCAGTGTCACGCTTCCCGTCTCGTGGATCAAGGATCTGTGGTTTCCCTCGAGTCTTTCCCGTGGGGCTTTCCCACAGTGCTATTCCACGTGCCACCATTGTGTGAGTCGATCCTCGGCGTTAAAGTCGAAGCAGTGCAGAGAAAACAGGAACTTCCTTCCCCACAGTAGGGGTACACTGTCCCCTTGGGCGGGTTTCTCCAGGGCACTCGCGCTGGAGGGTTGCCAGTGGAGTTGCGGGCCTCAGGCTCCACATGAGAAAAGCCCCAAATGGCATTAGCTGTCAGTCCAGAGGCTGGCCCCTCAGGTCTCTGGCCGGAGCCTTGGGCTCCAGGCAACTCACAGCCCTCGGGGGTGCGCTCTGGGACTGCTGTAGGGAAAGGATGCCAAGAGCCCACGGAGGAGTTGGGGAGGGGCAGGGGGGAAACGGAGGCGAGGACAGCGAGGGATCTAGGTGGAGGCGCTGGAGAGAGCATCCAGTGTCCTGGAATGCCTTGGATGACCCAGCGGGAACAGTCAAGGCCCAGGGACTTGTGGAATGTGAAAAGGCGGGAAACCCCAGAGCAAGGCAGGCTGGGGAAGGGGGCATGGGCGGCCAGTTCAAAGGGACCTAGGGGCGTTTCCTAGGTGGTGAGCTCCCTTGGCACTGCTGAGGGCCCCTGATTGATCCACCCTGGGTTGATCCCACCCCCCTCGGCGAGGCAGGGCCACAAACCAAAGCCCCCGAAGTGCCCGCCCACCCCGACGAGGATCTTGGCAGTCCGGGCCACAGCCATGCCCGGGAAAAGCCCACTCGCTCCACGGGACTCCGTCCAGGGTCTCTGCTTGGAAAGAGGCCAGGGGCGGCACCCTCCATCTACACACCCAAACCCTATTGACGTCAATGGGGGCGGAGCCGCCTCCCGCTCTCCAGAGTCCTGAGCTGCTTGGTCCCCGCCCACTCGGCCAGCAGTCTGCAGCGTGCCCGTGTGCCTCTCCCACCATGGCTTTGTCCGGCTCCTCCAGCACCTCAAGCGGTACGTTTGCCCTCGGTCCCTGGGGTCGGATCATGTCTCAGGGGATTTGCGGGTGGCCCGGGCAAAGGCTCTCGGCCAACGTGTCGACCCCCCCCCCGTCCGAGTACGGTGGGGACCCATCTCCCGGGCCCGGGGTTCCTAGGCGTCAGGTGTGCCCAAAGTCGGAGGGCTTGGCATCGTTCGTTCATCTTGCTCCTTTGGCACACACATGGCTTCTCCGTTCTCTTTTCTGGGAAGACAGTGTTGTTTCAGGGGGCGCGCTGAGGGGGGCGTGGGCCGGGGTTGGGAGGTGGTTGGAACGGGTGCTGTTTTGGGATGAGGCCCTTTATCCTCACATCTTCCTGTGGGAATGGGAGTCGGGGAGGCTCTGTGGCCTTGCTGCCTTCAGTGGCTTCCTCTGCACAGGGGCCTAGTGGCTTCTGCCTTCTGTCAGGCGTTACCGGGTTTGGGCTTCGCATTGGGGCGTTGGCCTTTGCCTTGGCCTGGGCCTTGGCCTTGCCCTTGGCGTTGCCCTTGCCCTTGCCCTTGGACTTGGCCTTACCTTGCCCTTGCCCTTGCCCTTGAACTTGACCTTGAACTTGACCTTGGGACCTTGAACTTGACCTTGACCTTGACCTTCACCTTGAACTTGACCTTCACCTTGAACTTGACCTTCACCTTGAACTTGAATGTGAACTTGACCTTGAAGTTGAACTTGACCGTGAACTTGAACTTGACCTTGAACTTGAACGTAAACTTGACCTTGAACTTGAACTTGACCTTGAACTTGACCTTGACCTTGAACTAGAACTTGAACGTGAACTTGACCTTGAACTTAAACTTGACCTTGAACTTGCACTTGACTGTGAACTTGAACTTGAATTTGACCTTGACCTTGACCTTGAACGCGACCTTGACCTTGACCAACAACGGGAGACCTCGAGATTTGCTCAGAGCACCGGAGGTCCAGAGGCAGGGCCCTGTATCTCCCCTTCCCTTTGTGATCATTGCAAAGACATTCCTAGCTGATAGCGGGAGTGCCCATGAAGAAGCAAGCAGTGGGAGTGTGTTTGACACGACTGTGTGCCTTCCTGGCCTCAACTCCACAAGGGGCCTTTCCTCTCAAAGTAGGCCCCATGTCCCCTTGGGGAGGGTGTCATGCCTCTTTTCTCCTCACTGCCAAAGGGTGGAGCCAAGCTCGCTCTGTCAGAGGTACAAAAACAGCAATTGAATGGGTTTTCAAGCTCTTGCTAGGCTGCACACTTTCAGGGCCCACTTTACTGAAACAGGTGCTCTGTGGCCCCTGGTTGGGAATGCAGGTTCACAAACAGGGTGAGATCCTGTCTAAGCCAAGAATTTTCCTGAAAGACCTAGGCTCACTAGAGCTCTCCTCCAGAGCAAAGGGGATAGAGGAGATGTATGGAGGAGTCTTTGCCTTTCCCTGTGAGTGTGGGGCTACTCCCTACGGCCCCAAGCTCAGGGATAACTGCCTCTAAGAAAGGAATGGCAAGAAGCGCTATTCTTGGAGGTTGGGACAGGGAGTTCGCAGCATGTGGAGAAAGAAAGACTTCTTCGGGGAAGAAGAGGCAACCACCGGGGGTGTGTTTGCAAGCCTCTATTTGGAAGGAACAGGTTTGCTTATACAACTCAAGACCTCCAGATCTGCTCAGAGGACTGAAGTTCCAGAGACAGGGCCATGTATCTCCCCTTCCCTTTGAGATCCTTGCAAAGACATTCCTAGCAGATCGTGGGAGTGCCCATGAAGAAGCAAGCAGTGGGAGTGTGCTTGACATCACTGGCTGCCTACCTGGGCTCAGCTCCTCAAGGGCCTTTCTCTCCTGGTAGGCCCTATGTCCCCTTTGGGAGAGGGTGGTGCCCTCTTCCCCTCCACACTGCCAAAGGGTGGAGGTGGAGCAAACTCGTTCTCTCCGAGGTAAAAAAAAAGACAAATTGGATGGATTTTTAAGCTCTTGCTATGCTGCACCCCTCCAGGACCCGCTTGAGCAAAACAGGTGCCCTGTGGCCCCTAGGTCGGGTATGCAGGTTCACACACCGGGTGTGATCCCGTCAAAGCCAAGAATTTTCCTGACAGACCTAGGCTCACTAAAGCTCTCCTCCAGAGGAAAGGGGACAGAAAAGACGTGTGTGTGGAGGTGGCTCTGCCTTTCCAGGTCCCAATCTCAGGGATAACTGCCCCTAAGAAAGGAACTGCTGCTGCTGCTGCTGCTGCTAAGCTGCTTCAGTCGTTGTTCGACTCTGTGCGACGCCATAGACGGTAGCCCACTAGGCTCCCCCGTCCCTGGGATTCTCCAGGCAAGGACAGCAAGTGGGTTGCCATTGCCTTCTCCAATGCATGAAAGTGAAAATGAAAGTGCAGTCGCTCAGTCGTGTCCGACCCTCAGCGACCCCACGGACTGCAGCCTACCAGGCTTCTCCGTCCATAGGATTTTCTGAAAGGAACTGCAAGAAGCGCTTTTCCAGGAGGCTGGGAAAGGGAGTTCGCAGGATGTGGGGAAAGAGAGCCTCCTTCGGGGAAGAATAGGCGGCCACTTGTTTTGTGTTGCAAACCTCTATTTGGAAGGAACAGGTTAGCTTATACAAAGGGAGACCTCCAGATCTGCTCAGAGGACCGAAGTTGCAGAGGCAGGTCGGTGTATTTTCCCTTCACTTTGCGATCCTTGCAAAGACATTCCTTGCTGATAGATGATTCAGCAAGGGCCTTTGAGACTGTTGTTTTCTTTCCTAGGTTCAAAGATTCCTTCAGTTCCTAATATAGATATCCTAGAAATTATCTGACATCCGTGAAAATCTGATATGTCCTGGTCAAATGCTGTCAGTTATAATTCCAGTTATCATATTAAAGCATTTCAAGTCGCAGCAGTGACCAGATTACATTGTCAATTTCTATTTAATCAGGTTTTAACCATGTCCTCTATAGTTTCACACTGATGCCTTTGCAGAAATACTGCTACTTCAAGATATATGGAATATACTTTTTTTAAGCTTACCGATAATTTGTTTGTTTGTTTGTTTGTCTTCTGGTAAGCTGGCACAGATGGGAATTTAGTCTCCTCTCTAGGTTAAGAGAACAAAGTTTTCTTAGAATGCAATTTTGATAACAGACTATGAGTTTCTTTACCTTTCCTTGATTTATAATTGTTTTCATCATCTGTTTTTTACTTCGGTAAAGTAAATAAGCCTTATTTAAGATTTTGGTACATGTAGGATGGACTAAGCTTTCCCCACTCTTGCAAGTTCCCTTAACCCTTCAGATTCTTCTCGTGGGACCAAGATCTCACTTTCCTCCAGAGGGACAATCCAAGCTTTTTATTAGTTGATCTGCCCCTGACATCAGAGTCCATTTGAGCACGAGTTGGCCTATAATTTAGGCATGAAACTATGACTACATAAAGAAAAGGTGACTTTATGATTCAGGGATGGCCATGATATGCCTTGCAACTTCAGAGAAAATGGGTTAAAATGATTTTTTTTTTCTTCAAAACTGCACAGCCAGTTCTTTCAGCATATGCAATTGAAAACATCTAGTCATTAGGTCAGTTTTCATTCCAATCCCAAAGAAAGGCCAATGACAAAGAATATTCAAGCTGCTGCACAATTGCACTCATCTCACACACTAGTAAAGTAATGCCTCAAAATTCTCCAAGTTCACATGAACTGTGAACTTCCAAATGTTCAAGAGGGATTTAAAACATGCAGAGAAACCAGAGATCAAACTGCCAACATCCACTGGATCATTGAAAAAGCAAGAGAGTTCCAGAAAAAAAGACATCTATTTCTGCTTTATTGACTATGCCAAAGCCTTTGACTGTGTGGATCACAATAAACTGGGAAAAATTCTGAAAGAGATGGGAATTACCAGACCACCTGACCTGTCTCTTGAGAAACCTGTATGCAGGTCAGGAAGAAACAGTTCGAACTGGACATGGAACAACAGACTGTTCTAAATAGGAAAAGGAATATGTCAAGGCAGTGTATTGTCACCCTGCTTATTTAACTTATATGCAGAGTACATCATGAGAAACACTGGGCTGGAGGAAGCACACGCTGGAATCCAGATTGCTGGGAGAAATATCAAGAATCTCAGATATGCAGATGACACCACCCTTATGGCAGAAAGTGAAGAAGAACTAAAGAGTCTCCTGATGAAAGTGAAAGAGGAGAGTGAAAAAGTTAGCTTAAAGCTCAGCATTCAGAAAACTAAAATCATTGCATCCAGTCTCATCCACTTCATGGCAAATAGATGGGGAAAACATTGGAAACAGCAGCAGACTATTTTGGGGGGCTTGGAAATCACTGCAGGTGATGTCTGCCTCCATGAACTTAAAACGTATTTATGACTTGGAAGAAAAGTGATGACCAAACTAGACAGCATATTAAAAAGCCGAGACGTTGCTTTGCCAACAAAGATCCATCCAGTCAAGGCTATGGTTTTTCCATATGTCATGGATGGATATGAAAAAATGTACTATAAAAGAAAGTGACAGCTGAAAATTGGATGCTTTTGAACTGTGGTGTTGGAGAAGATGCTTGTAGGTCGCTTAGACTACAAGGAGATGCAACCACTCCATCCTAAAGGAAATCAGGTCTGAATATACATTGGAAGGACTAATACTGAACCTGAAACTCCAATACTTTGGCCACTTGATGTGAAGAGCTGACTCACTTGGAAGTTGCTTTGATTTGCCTGTGAGTGTGGAGCCCTCCCTGGGCAAAGGGCCTCAGGGGTCATTGCCACTGAATCACGACCTCCAAGCAAGCGCATTCCAGCTGTGTGACATTCAGGAAGCAGGAGACTGGGAAAACTATCTTCCTTAGAGGAAGGAAAGTCATCCACAGAGAGTGTGTTTTCAGGCCTCTCTTTGCAGCAAGTGTTTTGCTTCTCAGACATCAGAGCTGCAGGCTTGCTCTGAGGGCCTCAATTGCAGAGTCAGGGCTGTGTGTCTCACTGCACTTTCCAAGCATTGCAGACACATTCCTAGGTTGGAGCAGTGCTTCCCATGAGAAAGAAGCCTCGGGAGTGTGTCTGAGCGGGCTGAGTGCCATGCTAGGGTCACCTAGTCGAGGGCACCTTGCACATCCAATGGGCCCCAGGCGAGTAGCTATGGACCGGCCCTTCGGTTGAGACATCCCAAAGCAGGGAACAAAGCTAGCTCTTGTCAGAAGGAGGAAAACAGCAATGGGATGGATTTTCAAGCAGTTGCTAAGTCACACCACGTTAGGGCTCCCCGGGAAAGAAATGCGAAGTTTGGCCTCTAGGCCAGTATCCAGATGTGTGCACAGGATATTTTCCCACAGGATTCAAGAATGTTCCAGACAGACCTAAGCTCACTAGCTCTCTCCTGCAGAGGAAATGAAATATTGTTGCTGAACCACGAAAAGATGCTGGGATTCTTGGCTTATGGAGGAGAAGAATTCAATCCAGGGCCCAAGACGAGGCTTGATTGCTCAGAGCTTTTGTGCAATAGAGTTTTATTAAAGGAGAAAGGAGATAGAGAAAGCTTCTGACAGAGACATCACAAGGGGCAGAAAGCGTACCCCCTTGCTAGTGTTAGTAATGGAGTTATATACTCTCCAATAAGTTATGACAACGAACAAAAGAATGTCTGGAGGTTGTAAAGACTCACTAGACCTACTCCATAATTGACATTTTAAGATAACAGGATTAGCCAGAAGGTTTTTTCCAGAGACCGTCCTCAAGAAGGATGCATGATTGTTATATAATCCTAAGGAATGTAGAGGAAAAACAGTTTGTCCTTCCTTCCTCCTTGAGAATTCTAGACCCCTCTCTCCTTGGGGACCCTTGAACTTCTTAGAAACCTGCCTTGGCAATGACTCTCTCAGAAACATGATTGAACAGCCGTTTGGAGCTTCCTTTGACTTTCCCTGGGAGGGAGGGAGCCCTCCCTGAGCACAGGGCCTCAGGGGCCATGGCCAATGAAAAAGAATCTCCCAGCAAGTGCTTTTCAGCCCTGTGTGACTCTCAGCCCACAGGAGGCTGAGAAAACTCTCTTCCTTGGAGGAAGGAAAGGCAGCCCAAGAGTGTGTTTTCAGGCCTGTATCTTGCAGCAAGTGTTTGGCTTGTTAGACAGAAGACCTGCAGGCCTGTTCCAACAGACTCAATGCCAGAATCAGGGCCTTGTGTCTCCCTGCAGTTTCCTGGCCTTGCAAACACATTCCTAGGTGAGAGCAGTCCTGCCCATGGGGAAGCAGGCTGCGGGAGTGTGTCTGAGGGGGCCAGGTGTCATGCTGGGGTCACCTGGTCGAGGGCACCTTGCACCTCCAATGGACCCCAGGCAAGGAGTTGCAGGCCACCACCTTGCTTCTGAAATCCCCAAATGGGGAGCAAAGCTCGCTCTGTCAGAGGGAAGAAAACAGCAACAGGATGGATTTTCAAGCAGTTGCTAGGCTGTACTGCGTTAGGGCTCCAAGGAAGGAAAATGCGAATTTTAGCCCCTACGACTGGTATCCAGGTGGGCTCCCAGGATGATTTCCCCGCAGGATCCAAGAACGTTCCAGACAGACCTGGGCTCACTAGCTCCCTCCTGCAGAGGAAACATGAGAGAACAGCTGTTTGGAGGTTGCTTTGACTTCCCCTGGGAGGGTAGGATCCCTCCCTGGGTGCAGGGCCTCAGGGGCCATTGCCGCTGAGAAATGCCCTCGAAGCCAGACCTTTCCAGCCTTGTATGACTCAGCACGGAGGAGACTGGAAAAGCTCTCTTCCTTGGAGGAAGGAAAGGCAGCCCCAGAGAGTGTGTTTTCACACCTGTATCTTGCAGCAAGTGTTTGGCGTCTCAGACGTCAGACCTCCAGGCCTGCTCCAACGGCCTCAGTTCCAGAGTCAGGGCCGTGTGTCTCCCTGCATTTTCTGAGCCTTGGGAACACATTCCTAGGTCAGAACAGTCCTGCCCATGGGGAAGGAGGCTGCGGGAGTGTGTCTGAGGGGGTCGGGTGCCATGCTGGGGTCCAATAGACCCAGGTACCTCCAATAGACCCCAGGACAACAAGCGGTGGGGCTCCCCTGGCTTCCGAAATGCCAAAGCGAGAAGCAAAGCTAGCTCTATCAGAAGGAAGAAAAGAGCAATCGGATGGATGTTCAGGCTGTTGCTGGGCCGCACCACTTCAGGGTCCCCCCGAGAGGAACAGGCGCCCTGTGGCCCCTAGGTCCGATATGCAGGTTAACACACAGGGTGTGTCCCCATAGGAGCCAAGAATTTTCCTGACAGACCTAGGCTCACTAGAGCTCTCCTACAGGGCAAAAGGGGTAGAACAGACTGTGGATGTGACTCTGCCTTTCCCAGCGAGCATGGGGCCCTCCCTACGGCCCCGGGCTCCAGGGAAAATTGTCCCTTGAAAAATGACCTCCAAGAAGCGCTTTTCCAGCAGGCTGGGATGCCAGAGTTCACAGGATGCGGGGAAAGTGATCGTCCTTCAGGGAAGAAGAGGCAGCCACCCAGTGTGTGTTTGCAAGCCTGTATTTGGAAGAAACTGGTTAAGCTCCTTCAAGGGGAGACCTCCAGGTCTGCTCAGAGGACCGAAATTCCAGAGGCAGCACCATGCATCTCCCCTGTCCTTTCTGAGCCTTGGAAAGACATGCCTAGCTTATAGCGGTATTGCTCATGAAGAAGCAGGATGCAGGAATGTGTCAGACATGACTGGGTGCCTTCCTGGGTTCAGCTCCGTGAGGGGCCTTTCCACTCAAAGTAGGTCCCATGCCTCCTTGGGGAGGAAGTGGGGCCCGCTTGCCTCCAAATTGCCAAAGGCTGGAACAAAGCTAGTTCTATCAGAGGTAAGAAAAGAGCAATTGGATGGATGTGGAAGCTGTTGCTGGGCCGCACTGCTTCAGGCCCCCCACCCCTCCGCCCCCGAGAGAAACAGGCGCCCTGTGGCCCCTAGGTCCTGGATGCAGTTTCACACATAGAATGTGTCCCCATAGGAGCCAAGAATTTTCCTGACAGACCTAGGCTCACTAGAGCTCTCCTACAGAGCAAAGGGGATGGGACAGATGTGTGGCTGTGGCTCTGCCTTTCCCTGGGAGTGTGGAGCCGCTCCCTATGGCCCCGGGCTCCAGGGGAAGTTGCCCCTGAATAATGACCTCCAAGAAGCGCTTTTCCAACTGGCTGAGACGTGGAGTTCTCAGGATGCAGGGAAAGCGAGTGTCCTTCGGGGAAGCAAAGGCAGTCACCTGTTATCATGACTTACTAGAATAGTAGGTACCTTCTCCGGTTGGGCAGAGGCCTTCCCTACCTGATCTGAAAAAGAAAATGAAGTAGCTCGCTGATTTGAGAAATAATTCCCAGACTTGGGTTTCCAACCAGTATAGAATCCGACAATGGGCCCTGTCTTTGTAGGCCGCGTTAATTAACAGGTATGTGAAGCTCTAAATATCAGTGGAAATTACATACAGCATATAGGCCCCAGTGTTCTGGAATGGTGGAAAGAAACAACCAAACTCTTGAAGAGACACTTTCAAAATGGATCATAGAGACTGACTGTACGTGGATGGGCTTGCTTCCGGCAGACTTACTCATATTACGGGTAACCGCACGTTCCCACAGTTGTTGTCCTTATGAAATTTTCTATGGGAGACCCCCTCCCACAGTGAGGCAGGTGTTAGCAGATTTGCCACAAGTAAGGGGGTGGGATTTCACAGCAGATGGAACAATTAGGTAAGGTAATAAATCAGGTAACTAAGTTTGTATAAAAAAGAATATCATTCCCCCTTGAGGAACAGATTCATGAATTTGTGCTCAGTGATCAGGTGTGGCTCAATGACTGGAAACACAATTCCTTGGCCTGACATCGGAAAGGTCCTTATACTGTTGTTTTAGCCACAATTCTGAAAGAGATGGGAATACCAGACCACCTAACCTGCCTCTTGAGAAATCTGGATGAAGGTCAGGAAGCAACAGTTAGAGCAGGACATGGAACAACAGACTGGTTCCAAAAAGGAAAAGGAGTATGTCAAGGCTGTATATTGTCACCCTGTTTATTTAACTTCTATGCAGAGTACATCATGAAAAATGCTGGGGATGGAAGATACATAAGCTGGAATCAAGATTGCCGGTAGAAATATCAATCAACTTAGATATGCAGATGACACCACCATTATGGCAGAACGTGAAGAGGAACGGGTATGTCGGGAACTTCTTGAGTTGCAGCAAGGGTGTGAAGGACCCTTTGGAAGTTCCAGAGGTTAGGTGTGGTTAGTCTCGAGATGCCTCAGCGGAAATGGGCCTCATGTCGCCTGGAATGGAGAGGCTCCTGGATATTCCCGAGTTTCAGCAGGTGCTCTCGAGTTACGACGGGGATTCAGGGACCCGCTCTGGCGGCCGCAGGAAAGGCCAGTTATCATGCGTGTTGCTAGGGGCCTCTCGTGATTCCTCTCCCGTCGATGCCGGGGCCTAAGACCTTGTGTGGAGTCGGGGCCGGAAGCTGAGGATTCCTCTCCAGTGCTGACATGGATTTTGGGGTACTTCTGGAGTCTCCACAAAGGAGTCAGGCCTCGTCTCGAGTGGGGGCATGAGCGTGCCCTTTCCTCCCATGCTGTAGCAGCAGTGTCACGCTTCCCCTTGCGTGGACCAAGGATCTGTGGCTTTCCCTCCTCTTCTTTCCACGAGGCTTTCCCACAGGGCTGTCCCACGTGTCACGGTGGTGTGA
>NW_017216611.1:0-23277 GCF_001704415.2 Capra hircus
ATCTGCTCCAGAATAACCTGGGGTGGGGGTGGGGCTGGCAGAGGGCAGGAGTGAAGATGCAGCAAGACTGGCCATTAGCTGCTTCTGCTTGAAGCTGGGGAGTGGGTACATGAGGGTTCATTACACTGTATACTCTAATTTTAGAAATTTTTGTAATTGTCCAATACGACAATAAGTTAAAAGTGAATTAAACTTCACAAAGTGAAACAACCCCCTCCTCAACAAAGCATTCTGTGAGTGTCCTTATGACATCAGGATTGAAGGACTAGCATATATGCCTGTATACTTACTCAGAAGACCAGTGTAAATATTAAATGACACTGAACAATCTTTCAAACTTTAAAAATAAAAAGAACTTTCAACAAACTTTACTGATAGTTTAAAACCAAGTCTGTCATTTGAAATTCTAGTACATACTACTCAAAAGTCCTTACTCACCTCTTCCAAAGCACAAGCCTTTATTACTTCTTCATATCGGTCTTCTTCATATTTCTTCCCAAATAAAATGTTACTCCTCAGAGTTCCTGAGAACACCCAGGGCTGCTGAGGAACATATGCGATCCTCCCGTGCACACTGACCTGCCCCTGGCTCGGGGGCAGCTCCCCCAGCACAGCGCGTAACAGTGACGACTGAAACAGACAGAAACACACACGTGAACAGGCAACACTCAGGATGAAACACATCCCATAGCACAGCTGACCCCAGGCTGGTGCTTGATACACAATAGAGCCCTTGCATTTAGAACAGGATAAAGTACAGCCCTGGAAGTTTGGACAAAAACAAATGAAAATAACACTATTAGTCAATGCAAATGAATGGTTGATGAGGAATATTAATAAAATACTATAACAATCTCCTCTGCCCAAGAGGAGCCCCCAAATGAAGCACTACACTCAGCAAAAACTAAGAATGTTTGACATCCTTCACTAGCAGAGCAGCCCAGCAGGATGTGTATTTCATGTATCTGATGTTTAGCGCAGTTGTTCCTGCATCCAGGTATCTGTCACTTGACACTTATCCTTAAAAAGCTATGTGTGAAGAATATATCCAAAGATGATTACTTAAAAGAATTCTGAAATGAGTCGTGTCTAAAGAGAGCAATAGTCCATCATAGAGGAAATCATCACCCTCTCGTGTACACAGCCACATTTAGGTTTCTGTATTTTGTTGTTTCACCAACAGGACACTAAGTGCAAGTGCACATCTTTCAAATCTCTTGTGACTCACAGAAGTGACGTGTCTGTGTCTACACCATCAGAGCGCTCACTACACTGGGCTGAGATCAACTGCCTGTGTGTCTGTCTCGCCCTGGAACCTGGTTGCCTCTGGACGGTAGAGACATCTGGGTCTGGCTCACATCTGTGTCTTTAGCTCCAGCACGTGGCTGAACATTCATGACACGTACGCTGAAAGGATCACATCAAGTCCCATGAGGAAATGCTCAGAGCTTCCCGGAAGAGCCTTCACCACCTCCAGACATCCTGGAGGGGCCACTGTGATGAAAAGAAGTCCCACTGTCTCCATCCAACCCGAACAGCTGTCACATCAATAAGTTCATTCACCGAGACGTCCAAATTCCTGACAATGGTTCCCAACTGTGCAATGTGAAGCACCAAGAAGGAAAACACAGTGTGTGCTTATCTAGATTTATTTGGCCATGAAACCTTCTTGCAAAACTAATATTCCATGGAACAGTTTGAGAAACGCTGTTCTAGGTACACCCAATTCAAACTGTGTCACACATAGCCTGGGCTCAAATCTGAGAATTTAACAAGGGCAGTGGTATTGCATCAGGCTGACAAAAGGCATCACAACTTACCTTTCCTGCACCCACAGGTCCAACCACAGCTAACAGTTCACCAGGTCTGGCAGTAAAGAAAAGGTCTTGTAGGGTTGGGGTTCCTGATTTCTGCAAATTAAAGTTTATAAAAAAGGGCCCATTTCAATAAAGTAACATACATTACTTCAGAATGTAGAGAAAATTACATAATAGTCATTGATATGCTAATGTAATCCACATTTTTCCCTTCCTATTTTAAGATAGTAAGTCCTGGAGGCCTTTTCATCCAATCATACATATCTCTTTGGAGGTTAACAAGGCTCCTTTTTTTTACCAGATTTCCATAAGGACATAACTCTAGAGACCCACAGAATTTAGTCATAGAAACGACAAGGCACCTGCCTGAAACGCAAACTGAATAATGCGCATAAGCTTATTAATATAATGCGCTTAATAGAATATCCAGCTTGGGAGGTTTTTAATCATTTATAAGTTTTCATCATGACCCTTGGTTTTAACGGTCTCATTACTCTCCAGAGTTCAATTCAGTTCAGTTACTCAGTCGTGTCCAACTCTTTGCGACCCCATGGACTGCAGCATGCCAGGCTTCCCTGTCCATCACCAACTCCCAGAGCACACTCAAACTCATGTCCGTGGAGTTGGTGACGCCATCCAACCAGCTCGTCGTTTGTCATCACCTTCTCCTCCCGCCTTTAATTTTTCCCAGCATCAGGGTTTTTTCAAATGAGTCAGTTCTTCACATCAGGTGGCCAAAATGTTGGAGCTTCAGCTTCAGCATCAGTCCTTCCAATGAATGTTCAGGACTGATTTCCTTTAAGATTGACAGGTTTGATCTCTTGTTGTCCAAGAGACTCTCAAGAGTCTTCTCCAGCACCCTAGTTCAAAAGCATCAATCAATCCCCACAAGGTGGCAGCATAAGTTCCTGGCATGCCTGGCCCTTTAATTAAATAATTTGAAATCTCCACTAATCTCTCCACTTTCATTTGATAAAAAATGAACCTCAGCAGTGCTTAGCAAGCAAAGGGGTACTTTATATAATAGTCACTCTTAGCAAATTAAGTGTTATTAATAATGGTCCAAGCTCTAATTTTTAACAAGAGCTCTAATTTAATACTATCACCACCAACAACAACAATAAATGGGGAATAAGCTAATTATGACATGATGAATCAAAGCAATAAAGCCTCAGTTTTATATGTATTTATATACATTACCTTTCTTGGCTGAACGGAGGATAATAAAGTACTTCTACTGAAGAAAAACAGGCAGCTTACTTACTGTCTGAGCCACCAGGGAAGCCCAAAGGAACAAAATAACAACAAAAACCATGGAGATAGATGCGCTAGTACCCCACCCAATGCATCGGAGGACAAAGTATTCATTGTGCCAATAACAAGTCACATTCTTGAGAGACTTTCAGTTTCATGTATGTCTTTACATATGATAAGTGTTAAGAAAAGTGTCAATAGCTGGCCAAAAAAAAGAAAAAAGAAAAAAGAATGGTGACACTTGACTCTAAAGTGCCCCAAAGACTAAAAACATGACTTTGCATTTAAAAGTCTGAATATTCCTCAAAATAAAAAATTTCTCCGGAAAGAAATGAACTAATTATAAAGCATTCACATGCTAAAAAATGACAATTATTTTGCATGGTCAAAAACACTAGCCCCAGATTTTTTTAACAAGATATTTACATTTACAGTAAGCTAGAGCTGTTCGTTAAAACATATTTTTAACCGTCCGACTCCACTATTCTTTTCTGACACTTAGGGTTCCTATTTTATTACTCATCACTCAGTTATGACTAAAAACAATGAGTCACGTACCAACATCAGCTAACTGTCACCACCCCTATCTGTTTCCAGGGTCAGACACTGAGTTCCCTCCATGTTCAGGCTTCAGGATCAGGCATTACTCTGTCGAGACCAGTAGAGGGCAGCACTCAGCAACGCAGACGTGCTCAGCTCAGTTCAGTTCAGTCGCTCAGTCAGTCCGATGTCCCTTTGACGACCCAGACCCATGTCAACACCAGCACACTCAGACCATCCCACCAACACCAGGTGCTGGGGTGTGCAGTCCAGTCAGTTATCCAGTTACAGGGGCTCACTCAACTGACTCAACTCAAGCTGAGCAGCTGAGCTACCAGCACATCTGTGAAAACCCCTGACCCCATGCCCCATGAAGAAATGGAGCAGCTTTATTTTATTTTAAAGCTTCAAGATTGAGACGAAGACAAGTTCCATCATTTCATGAATGAGACCTGGGTCCCTGAGACCTGCCCTCACCTGCCCATCTGCCCACCTGGCTCTCTAGTGGAGCAGGTTACAGAGTTCCTGTCTATCTCCTGCCTCCCAACCCAGCAGGGCCTTCATTCAGATTCAGCTTCTCTTTAAAACCCCAATGTCTGTGTCCCCCATCCAAGAGATCTCTCACCCATGATCTAACCTGACAGCCATTTTTACTAATAACCCAGCAAGGGGCACAGTGCTTTCATAGGCAAGGCCAGGACAACATAATAGTGTCAGGAGCCAGCGTGAGGAATCCCACCGTGACAAGGTCATGTGAAAGGAAGCCTGACAAAACACAAGGACGTGTTAGGCTTTAGGGATTCCCCCTGGAAATTCCTGAGCATCCCCCCCAAGACCAGAATCTGCCTGCTTTACTATGTTATGCTTTCCACCTACTCTTCTGTCATTAACAGGGGACTGTCCCCCACCACCTTTTTCTGGAAAAAATTAGAGCTTTTAGATAATAAATCTCCTGGGCATAATACGAGTGTTTCAATCCAAAAACCCCTCTGATGGCTTTCTAGCCTGCCTGCAGCTACGCATGTGATTGAGGCCTCCCGACTGTGGGGGCACAGGAAGCTTAAAACATCCTAGGAATGTCAAAGCTTCAGAGGAGTCAAAATCATTAGAATAGGACCAATTAAACGTTTCATTTGTGAGCCAATACTTGCTGCCAAATTCTCATATCTTTTATTTTTAGGTATAGTTGGTATATAGAAAAACAGGTAGTAGACCTGGTATTAGCAACACTAGATCTTTGAGTTAAGTACTTTCTTTGTTATAACCCACTGCACCTTTGTTCTATAGGAATGTAACTTTTTTTATTTTGAGGGTGATGCAGAGTAAAGAAAAAAAAACACTTCAAGGGAAAAGAGTTTTCTGGGCAATTATCCAGGAAGAGAGCCATAAAAATGTTAACAAGCCTCTTGGCCAGAAGATACTGTAAACTACCTGAGACCTTTTGTATAAGGGAGGTATGCAAAAAGAAAGCCTTGTCTCAATGAAGGGCAGGACTGCTGCCCCTGCATAACTCTATTTCTTTATGTACAACTTGGGGTATATAAGCTGACTTTGAAAAATAGTTTTAGAGCTTGCACCAATGCTGGCTTCCCCATGTCGTTCTTTCTTTTTCCGACTGAATTCCATCTGAGCAGGGAGGCTCATCAGGTCTACTTATTTGTCCAGCTTCTAAGATCCATAAAAGAGAGAGAGCCAAGGCGGGGCACTCCTGATATTCAAACGGACGCCGGTGGCCTAACGTAGATGGTGCAAGTTCCTTGTCTGGAACTTTATTGGTCTTCCACGTAATCCAAGTTATTCAGCCTCTTTCTCTACTTAATTTTCCTACTATACTATTGTTTCTTAATCTAATCTTATATTAATAAACAAATAAGTTTTTCCTCGCCAGTGCCGTCCGCTTCGAATTCCCTGGATCCACCGGGGCTGGACCCCGGCATAATAGGCTGTTCTGTTTTACAATGCAAGTTGCACAAAAATCTGAGAACATGTTATTAGTTCTTGAAAGAAAAACAAAATAGCTCATCTTAAAATCCTGCATAATTTGGTACAAAAGAAAATTTGGTAATGAGTCATTTAAAAAGATGTGTTAGCATTCACATGGAGTGGTATTTATAATGGAATCTTAGTGCTTTCCATAAAATGCTTCAAGAGTACTGTGATGAGAAATACAAAACAGGAGGTAAATCTACCAGAATAAGGTATGAGACACTCTCAGGATAGGTCAGGTACCTTCTGTGCATTGCCACGTGCAACTGGTACAGGGCTGTGATTTTATATATTCAGGAACATATTATCCTACTCTGCTATTGATGGAGATGGCAGGCACTAAAATCAGAAGTTGGTGAACATCATGCAGGTGGCAAAACAGAGTCACAGGCATGAAAGACAGGAGGAGTCCACAGAGTCTGGACACTTGCCCTATGGTCCCCACTCTGACAGCAGCCAGGCTTCTGAGCTCTGCTCTGGAGAGTGGACCCTCTGGTAGAGACATCTCCTTCCTGAGTCCTCCCGGCTCTCGGGTGGGAACAGTTTCTTGCCTTTGCTAATTTCTGGGTTGTCTCACCCACCACCATTTTGCTGTTTCTGCTTTTGCCCACTCTTATCATCTATGCAACTAATTCCCTGCATGGAACTCCCTCTCCCCATGGTGGGGTTCTTTTCTCCTGACTAATCCACATTGATACAGGAGGATGTGCACAGAGGACCAGGGAACCACAGAGGCAGGAACATTTCAGTCATTGATAAAGGAGGCAGCGTTGCATGTGCAATTTTGAAAGTGGACCCTTTGCTTTTTTCTGTTTGCCAGAAAGTCATAAAATAAACCAAGTGTTGGAAAATCACCAGTTCTCCCTGTCAGTTTCCACACACTGCAGCCCTTCAACTAGGAATCACTGGTGCTCACTATGCCCACCTGCTGCTTCCTTCCTGCCCCTGGCTGCTACCAAAGTAGCCAGAACCATCCAGAAGCTTAGGATGGGGGAGCCCCCACTCTACCGCCATAGCAAAGATCCAGATCATGGCCTCACTGCATGTACAATAAAGTGATCTGATAATCAAGGCAAAAAATGTACACTGATTCCCCCAAAGCCTCTTTAACAACTGTCTGTGTATTCATTAGTTAAACCATTCCACACTGCAGCATTTTGACCATGCCAATCCTGTAAATTCCAACATATATAACACATGTACTTTAAATTCAAAATGTGCTACTACTTTGAAAGCTCTCTTGAAAATGAAATAAAGAGCAACATGTCAAACTTCTTAGGCTGATTTTTACACTTAATCTCCATTAGCTACAAACCTTATTCCTGATTTTGAGAATTTTTATAACATACTCTTAATATATGAGCAAATCACATTTTATACCATGTGGAAAACCTTATCATTCTCCCATAAACATATGTCTTCAGTTGTCAATTAGTAGTTATGATCTTGGAGTGAAAGGGCTTGTTACCTTATCCCAGGAAGCAGTGAAATTGTTCATGTCCACTATCGTTTCACCCATCTGATGCCAGCTGAGGTTGAGCTGTGGTATCTCATCAAGTAATAGGAAGTTCTACAGAAAAAGGAGAAACACAGATTGTTAAACTGCAAGAACAAAATACAAACAAAATAGTTGCTTTTCTGGAATTTATAATAAAAGATTTTATACGGCTCCAAAACCACTGCAGATGGTGATTGCAGCCATGAAATTAAAAAGACTCTTACTCCTTGGAAGAAAAGTTATGACCAACCTAGATAGCATATTCAAAAGCAGAGACATTACTTTGCCGACTAAGGTACGTCTACTCAAGGCTATGGTTTTTTCAGTAGTCATGTATGGATGTGAGAGTTGGACTGTGAAGAAAGCTGAGCGCCAAAGAATTGATGCTTTTGAACTGTGGTGTTGGAGAAGACTCTTGAGGGTCCCTTGGACTGCAAGGAGATCCAACCAGTCCATTCTGAAGGAGATCAGCCCCTGGGATTTCTTTGGAGGGAATGATGGTAAAGCTTAAACTGCAGTACTGAAACTTTGCCACCTTATGCGAAGAGTTGACTCATTGGAAAAGTCTTTGATGCTGGGAGGGATTGGGGCAGGAGGAGAAGGGGACAACAGAGGATGAGATGGCTGGATGGCACCACAGACTCGATGGACGTGAGTCTGAGTGAACTCCGGGAGTTGGTGATGGACAGAGAGGCCTGGCGTGCTGCGATTCATGGGTCGCAAAGGGTCGGACATGACTGAGCGACTGAACTGAACTGAACTGACATATCATTTTGTCAGCTGTATGCAAACTAGTTTTGTTTCATATCAGAACATACTAAATATATATATTATATAGAATAATATATATTATATGGTATACATAGTCATATAATATAGTATATATAGTATGCATAGAGTGTTTTATATACATATGTATGTGTATACATAAACATATTTATATATAAAGCACATATAAGAATATTTTATATACAAACACTGTTATTTAATTGCTCTGTCAAGTGTGACTCTTTTGAGACCTGCATGGGATTTTCTGGGCAAGAATACTGGAATCGGTTGCCATTTCCTTCTCCGGGGAATCTTCCCAACCCAGGGATCAAACCTGCATCTCTTGCATCTCATGCATTGGCAGGATGATTCTTTACTACCGTGCCACCTGGGAAGCCATATAAACACAAGGTTATTTACCACTAGCACCACCTGGGAAGCTCTCTCTCTATATACAGGTATATATATATATATATAAACGTACAGATATATATATACATAAAATAAACAGTTCCCGGCCATAAGCAAAGTAGTGACTTTCTCAATAAGTATTCTGGTTCCTCCTTAAAGAGAAAACATGACTCCAAACTTCAACACATTTAGAACCTGGATATTTTTATTGTTTACCTTTTGAGTTACTAACAACAAACAGGAGAATTGGTAGGAAATGATTCCATAAATACTTACTGAGTCCCACCAGGTACAAAGCACCACGTGACACTGCTAGGAACACAGCGAGGAAGGCCATGCCCAGGCCTTCAGGCATCAAGGGGCACAGGACAGGCTGGGACAACAAGACCAATGGCAGAGATGCCAAACGAAAACCCTGGCGATGCCTGTGTTGCATCCTGACCTTCCCCGGACACTTAAACACACTCTGCCTTTCTCCTAATGTTTTAAGTCAGTATCACTGTTTTCCATTACTTATCACTTAAGTCGTTATTCTAAAAGTGAAGTGTTCTTAAATTTCTCTTAAAGATATTTTACAAGCATCTTTCCACAATCACGGTCTCTCTTCTTGGACACTGCCCTCTCTCCTACAACAGGAATGACTGTAGCTCCCACTTCTTGCCATGTTCACATTGCTTAGCAGTTATTCAGTGGAATGTAGCTGATTAAAACCAACTCCTGAGAACCACTACAAAGCTAGCATAATCTTATGCAAGAAAACTCCCTCCTGTCCTGCAAATGCTGGACATAATCCAACAAGAAAAGCTACTATGGCAGAGAAATTGAGTAAACAACTGAGACAACCCCAGTGACATCGCCTCCTCCAAGAACCATGAAAATGTGGCAGAGACTGCTGGCTGTCCTCAAAATCTGCTTTCATTCTTCCAAACCCCAGATTTTAGCTGCAAGTGGCAGCCTGAAAGGAGGCCCTCGCTCTGCAGGCACCCAAGCAGATAGGAGCAGCCACGCGACTAAATCCAGGCCAGTGGAGAGTGACAATGTCCAGAACCTTCCTCTGCCCCATGGCCTGGGCTTTGGAGGCTGCCAGCTTGGTCAAGGCCATACACAATGGAGTAACAGGAAAGAGTCTGGGACCTCCCTAGTGATGCAGTTGATAGGAATCTGCCTGCCAATGCAGTGACGCGAATTTGATCCCTGGTCCAGGAGATTCTACATGCCACAGAGCAACTAAGCCCATGTGCCACAACTCCTGAGTCTGAGCCCAGAGCCCAAGTGCCACAGCTACCGCAGCCTGGCCACCTGGAGCCCGTGCTCCACAAGAGAAGTCACCGCAGTAAGAAGCTTGCTTGCCACAGCTAGAGAAAATCTGTGCAGCAAGGAAGACCCAGCACAGATAAAATTAAATTTTTTGTTAGAAAAAAGAAAGAGCCTGAGTCCCTAACACCATGGAGGATGATTCTCACACACACAAAAAAAGTCTGCTGAAATCCTAAACTATTACCTCAAAATATGACTTAAAAACAGGGTTGCTGCAGATGTAATCAATTAAGATGAGCTCACACTGGAGTAGGGTAGGCCCCAAATCCAATATTAGTGTCCTTATAAGAAAAAGAAAACCAGGGACACACACACTGGCAGGAAATGCCCGCGTGAGGGTGGAGACAGAAGCTGGGGTGATGGCAGTTACAAGCCAAGGAAGACCAAGGTTTTCCTGCAACAACCTAAGCTAACAGAGGCGAGGAAGGATTGCCTCTTGCAGGATTCAGAGGGATGGTGACCCTGCTGACTCCTTGACTTCAGACTTCTAGGCTCCAGGACTGAGACACAATCAATTTCTGGGGTTTTAAGCACCTGTTTGTAGTACTTGGTAACAGCAGCCCCAGGAAACCCATACAGAGCCTTATAAGGACACTCGCATGAGAGAAAAATAAATTATCTGTGTAAGCAGCTTTAACATGGGTAATTCTAGGACTCATAGGCAAACTGAGTCCAAACCAACATAAGAGGAAACTGAAATAAGCATCTGAGGATGTGGGAGAAAGAAAACAACACATACTCAGTAACCTATTACCCTAAAAAATCATAAACACACTTCAAGTCCTTGACACCCAGAATATCATGCCCCCGAATCATAAATGTGATTGCGATCTTCTACTGCATAAGAACAACTGGTAAAAACTGAACATGAAAACCTGCTTCTGTGCAGGAAAAGAAAGACATCATGATCCCTACATCTCTCTCAAAGGCCAGGTGCGGGGAGACACCATCCACTTGTTCCCTCTTCCTCTCATGCAGGCTCACTGAGAGCCTACCACTGGGCATGGCTCCTCCTCCCCGCCCCGAGCCCGAGTCCAGCAGGAGATAGGGTG
Source organism: Capra hircus (assembly GCF_001704415.2). Lineage (NCBI taxonomy): Eukaryota > Metazoa > Chordata > Mammalia > Artiodactyla > Bovidae > Capra > Capra hircus. Next base: position 10,644 of record NW_017216611.1, read on the forward strand.
GATGGACAGCAGTCTGAGGACTCCTCTGCAGACTCTCAACCACCGCAGCCCGAGTTCTCTCTCCATAGCACCTCTTCCGCAGTCAGCCAGGTACCAGTTCTCACCTGTTCTGACACAGCTCATCCCTCTCCTAATGCTTTTCTCTCAAAAACAATATAATTTCAGAATTCCACACCACTGAAAATATTAATACAACTTTTCTTCTGCTGACTCCTTCCCCAGCCCCTCCCCAACACCACCAAACCAATCCCAACACCACTACTTCCTGATCTCTTTACAGCACCTCTGAGTGTCCACTACGCTTAACACACCCAGAGACCTAAGTCCACACTCCCCAGGTGGCCTCTGCCTGGATGCCCTGAGTACTAACCCCATCCATCCTTCTGAGTCCATCTCAAAGGCTAACCCTCCATGGAACCACTCAGGACAATCTAGGCTAGCAGTGCCCTCCCAACCTCTAAATCCCAGAAAGATAATAAGTCACATAGAGGGGAGACACTTCATCATTCATGAACCTACAGTCACAACTGCAACTGAGACCAAGCTTTGCACAGAGTCAACCCATCATGGGTAAGGCAAGGAACAGACTGTAGGGCTGGTTCAAATCAGTACAAACACTGACTGCATGGCTGCTATAGCCTTACACAGTCTGAGCTAACACGGCAACAAGCCAAAGGTTACACATGTATGTTATACATTTTGTCTAGACAGAAATTCCAATTTTAGCTTAAATGTGTTACCAAGACAAAAAAACAATGTTAAGTATGTGCACAGTAGAACAGAGATTTTCCACTTTCAATAAAGAAAGTAAAGAACAAGTACTAAGTAAGGAATTAAATCTATTGAGTGCTTGTTCACAAATAATAGGTCTGAGTAGGGAAAGAGTCATGGGCTTCCAGGGGTTAAATGACACTCCATTCAGCTCATGACCAACTCATGAAGGTGCAGAAGTGCTGGCTGGATTCTTCTCCAGGACTCAGGCTAATGAAAAAGCTGAAATTAAATTTCTCTTAGACCCAGAACAGGTTCTGCAGGAAAGTATCAACATCAGAACTGTAGCCAAAAGAGTTCCCAGTGGCTGGAAATGGAAAACCTGCTTTATGAACAATATAACCTCAGAGACACATTTTTATGGCATGTAAAATCACTGAAGACTTTCAGTGCTTTGGAGACAAGATATTTACCATCCTAGTGGAGTCATTCAATGCCAAGACCTTCAGACCCTTTTTCTTATTAAGAAAAAAATAGAGGGACTTCTGGGACCTATAAAATCATAATGAATCCTCATATTCTCTATATGAAAAAAGGCAATTGAAAAGCATGTATAAACAAGAAGACACAAAACTATGAAGACACGTGTAGGTCTGGCCTGTTGGTATGGACCACCACACCCCCCTCCAAGGTGGGCAGGGGTGGTGGGTTTCCTTCTTAGGATGCCCAGATATGACCTGAGAAGAAATCCTAGGAGATGACCATCCAGTTAACTGAGTCCCAGGCTCCGGGGGGACAGTGGGGCAGCAGAGCTCCACCCCACACTCTACTCTAAACTCCTCATGCCCACCACACTTCCAGCCCATCTGTGGTCAAACCTCACCCAGCTCTAACCAGCTGTCAGTAAACTCAGCTGACCTTTTCTTCCACTCTTGCTGCCCTTTTCACCTTCTAATTGGACATTAACCCACCTAAGTGAGAGGCAGGTTGAGGAAGAAAATGAATATCTAATCATTGTCTATTCCCTGTTAGATAACAGCCATAGGAACTAAATAACAGATAGGAACTATATAACAGGGTAGGAACTAAATAACAGGATAAAAGGATAAGAACTAAAGAGCCCCTTGATGAAAGTGAAAGAGGAGAGTGAAAAGTTGGCTTAAAACTCAACATTCAGAAAACTAAGATCATGGCATCTGGCCCCATCACTTCATGGCAAATATTTGGGGAAACAATGGAAACAGAGACAGACTTTTTTTTTTCTTGGGCTCCAAAATCACTGAAGATGGTGGCTGCATCCATGAAATTAAAAGACACTTGCTCTTTGGAAGAAAAGCTATGACCAACCTAGACAGCATATTAAAAAGCAGAGACATTACTTTGCCAACGAAGGTCCTTCTAGTCAAAGCTACGGTTTTTCCAGTAGCCATGTATGGATGTGAGTGTTGGGCTATAAAGAAAGCTGAGTGTGGAAGAACTGATGCTTTTGAACTGTGGTGTTAGAGAAGACTCTTGAGAGTCCCTTGGGCTGTAAGGCGATCCAACCAGTCAATTGTAAAGGAAATCAGTCCTGAATATTCATTGGAAGGACTGATGCTGAGGCTGAAACTCCAATACTTTGGCCACCTGATATGAAGAACTGCCTCATTTGAAAAGACCCTGATGCTGGGAAAGATTGAAGGCAGGAGGAGAAGGAGATGACAGAGGATGAGGTGGTTGGACGGTATCACCGACTCAATGAATATGAGTTTGAGCAAGCTTCAGGAGTTGGTGATGGACAGGGAAGCGTGGCATGCTGCCTTCCATGGAGTTGCAAAGAGTCAGACACAACTAAGCAATTGAACTGAACTGAACAGGATAGGAAGCTGAATCAGGCCAAGGACAGTCAGGTCTTAGAGCAAACATTTAGATATTTCTAAGCATCTCAGAATTCAAAACCAAGTTCATGCTCTCCTCCCCCAAGTTTGGTTCTCTTCTAGTACTCACTATTTGAGTGAATCCAGGTGATTTTATAGCCCCAAAATGTGAATCAGCCTGAGATCCACCTTTTTCCATCCTCAATATCCAACTCAAAATGTGCCCTGAGTATCTCTCAAATCTGGCCAAGTCTCTCTATTTCACACTAAGCCTAACTACATCATCTCATCCCTGGACGAGATGTCTGGCTCTAGGTAAGTGATCACACCATCATGATTATCTGGGTCGTGAAGATGTTTTTTGTATAGTTCTTCTGTGTCTTCTTGCCACCTCTTCTTAATATCTTCTGCTTCTGTTAGGTCCATACCATTTCTGTCCTGCATTGAGCCCATCTTTGCATGAAATATTCCCTTGGTATCTCTAATTTTCTTGAGATATCTCTGATCTTTCCTATTCTATTGTTTTCCTATATTTATTTGCATTGATCACTGGGAAGGCTTCCTTATCTGTCCTTGTTATTCTTTGGAACTCTGCATTCAGATGGGTATATCTTTCCTTTTCTCCTTTGATTTTTGCTTCTCTTCTTTTCACAGCTATTTGTAAGGCCTCCTCAGACAGCCATTTTGCTTTTTTGCAATTCTTTTTCTTGGGGATGGTCTTGATCCCTGTCTCCAGTACAATGTCATGAACCTGTGTTCATAGTTCTGACAGATATGGTCCACTGCAGAAGGGAATGGCACACCACTTCAGTATTCTTACCTTGAGAACCCCCATGAACAATATGAAAAGGCAAAAAGATAGGACACAGAAAGATGAACTCCCAGGTCAGTAGGTACCCAATTTGCTACTGGAGATCAGTGGAGAAATAACTCCGGAAAGAATGAAGGGATAGAGCCAAAGTAAAAACAACACCCAGTTGTGGTTGTGATAGAAGCAAGGTCTGATGCTATAAAGAGCAATATTGCATAGGAACCTGAAATGTTAGGTTCATGAATCAAGGCACATTGGAAGTGGTCAAACAGGAGATGGCAACAGTGAACATCAACATTCTAGGAATCAACGAACTAAAATGGACTGGAATGGGTGAATATAACTCAGACGACCATTATATCTACTACTATGGGAATGAATCCCTTAGAAGAAATGGAGTAGCCAGGAAGCAAGGGCTTCCCTGGTGGCTCAGAGGGTAAAGTGTCTGCCTACGATGTGGGAGACCTGGGTTAGATACCTGGGTTGGGAAGATCCTCTGGAGAAGGAAATGGAAACCCACTCCAATACTCTTGCCTGGAAAATCCCATGGACAGAGAAGCCTGGTAGGCTACAGTCCATGGGGTCGCAGAGTCGGACACGACTGAGAGACTTCACTTCACTTCACCAGGAAGCAGTTTCCCACGATAACACCTACTCTTCTCACCACTCTTATTCTCAGCCATTGGTCCCATCTTTACTGAAAATAGCTACTGCTGACAGATCTCTAAATTCCTAGACCAACTTCCTGCCAGACATGTTGTATACACAAGGGAAATTTTAGGTTTTCTGCCCAGATCACAAGTTCTTCCTTCATCAGAACACAAAGCAGCCTGACAAAATTTGTCAGCCCCAGAAAATTCAATGTTCTCCCCAGGTCATAATTCTAATAATACTGCACACGTCTACATGGAAGGAAATTTCAAGCCTTGGACAGTTCAATTGCATTTTGGTGGGAAAGGAATAAAAAACCCTACCCAAATATTTGAGCACAATTCCCTGAAAACCTTCTGCAGGACCCTTTCATGCCACAGTTCCTGGTGTATCACATAAGCTACCAAAGAATCAGAGTTATTAGTTTTTCCACTATAACTATACTTAATGGTTAGGCATTTGCAAGAGCCCAGACATGATGAAGCTGGAAGTTTTCTTCAGTTAAATATTTTCTGAGCATCTGCTATTTGACAGGACAATGATGAATGAGGCATTGTATCTGCCCTTTAGGTAAGTCTGGAGCTCAGGGAGGGAAAGAAATCCATTTACACCTGGCTTACTGAGGACAAAGTCATGTTCAAGAGCTCAAAGGAGATAGGGATTCAAGAGGGTGTGATGGTTACTTTTATGTTGATTTAGGTAAACCACAGTCCCCAGACACTTGTTCAAACATGTATTACAGTGAAAGTATTTTTCAATGAGATGGACACTTAAATAAGTAGACTCTCAGTAGAGCATGGAGCAGATTATCATCAATAATGTAGGTGGGTCTCATTCAATTAGTTAAAGGCCTTAAGAAAAACTAGACCAATATCAACAACAGTAAAACCACAGCCATACAACACACACAGGAAGCTTGCATCTTGGACAAATCACCGTGTCACTCATTACATCACTACAGTCCACAGATGTTCCTGAATGTCTTATTTCAAAACGTGAAAGCTATGAAAGAGAAATTTTGTAAACTGCATGGACCATCCCTTATCAGTGTTGCTAGAAGTCCCATAAGAAAGAATGATAAACTTGGGGAATCAGAAATGACCCAGTATGGCTGATCTGTTTTATGGGTAATAGTTTTTTACAGTATAGAAACCTCATCACACACACAAAAATCTCATCTGAGTCAGCACAGGAGATGCAGTCTGCTTCCTTCCTTCTCCTGCTTTTGGTCACTTTAATTGCCCTGCGGGCATCACTGCACATAGGGCCTGTGCCACTGCTATTGATATTACTGCCCCTAAATGAGCAGGGATCCTACGTGCTTTGTAATGCATTCCACCTAAGATGAGACAGGAGTATGTAAGACAGTTTGGAATGACTGACAGATTTGACACTGAGAGAGGCAAATCTCATCTAACTGGAACACAGTCACACCACAAAAAAAGGAGGCAATTTACAAAGAATCCACCTGCAATGGAAAAAAGTTATCTGTCACCAAACCTCGATTCTTTGGATGCTGACAATGGCCTCTGACACCTTCTCAACAGCCATGGGGAAGTAGAGAGTGTTTGAGAACCGCAGAGCCTCGAACAGCGTCACCACCACAAACACTTGGCTGGCTGTGATACGGTTGTCAAGGAGATCATTGGTGATGAAGGTGACAAAAATCATGATTTTGCTGACAGCAAAAAATGATGCCAAATTCATTCCTCTAAGGTAGGAACTTTTCAGAATCTTGGAAATTTCCTTCCTAGAAAGGACAGTAGGAAATAGCATTTTTAAGAACATTGACATCCAACGCATGAATTTGAGTGCCCTGTGTGAGTGGCCCTTTTCAGGGAGTGGACACAGATCAAGGCAAACCCTCAGTCATTGCATGGAGACACTCAGAGTGCACACCTGGGACTCTGCTCCAAATCAGGGACTACACACTTCATCGCCACTTCACTTTTCCAACTAAATGAAGTCTTAATGTCACACTTTTAAAAACTGGGCTCAATTTGACAGGATTTGAACATACATTCAGCAAGCATTCACAACCACTTATCCTGTGCTGGGCTCCTCACTGATGAGAGAAAAAAATGCCCACCCCTACCAGGACCTCATAAACTTGGAGAGGAAAAGAATAATAAACCTCGGGACTTCCCTGATGGTCCTGTGGATAAGAACTGGCCTCCCAATGCAGCGGACATGGACTCAGTCTCTGGTCTTCAAGATTCCACATGCTGCAGAGCAACTAAGACTGTGCACCACAGCTACTGAGCCCAAGGTCGAGAGCCCGTGCATTACTGCAACTACTGAAGCCTGTGCACCTAGAGCCTGTGCTCTGCAACAAGAGAAACCGCCAGTTAGAAGCCCAAGAACAGCAATGAAAAGTATCCCCCACCAGCCACAACTACAGAAATGTTGTGCACAGCAATGAAGACCCAGCACAACCAAAAATAAATGAGTAAAGAAATAAAAAAGATGTAGTGTGATGCGTGTGTACATTTTTAAAAAAGAACACAAAATTTGTGAGACATCAAGACATTAGACAGAGGCAGCCAGCACATCCCCACAGGAGCACAGAGCTGAGTCATGTAACTCAGAGCAGTAGAAACAGGACAAGTCACACACATGTGGACCTTGAGAAGATGAGCAGGAGTCAGTTAGGACTGGCAGAGACCAGAGAAGAAGGAAGATGAGAGTGTATTTCCAGTGGGAGGTGACAGGGTACTCCCAGAAAATTCTAAGTACCCTGTGCTAGAGTATAAACAATCATCAGATATTTAAATGAAACACTTTTTAAAAAATCTACAAACATAAAGCAAAGACAAAGAAATAGTATTTTCATGGCTCTGTTTGGAATGAGTAATACTGATCCATAACATTTGGCCTGATACAGGTACACTCAACCTATAATCTCCCCATTTATGCTACATTAACATATATTATAGCTTTAGTTTAAATATCATCTCAAACACTAATATCTTAGAATCATTGCTTATTTGGAATTTGCAGTATTAAGAAGTATTTGGAATTTCATTTCTGTATAAGTAAGAAGCATATGTATTTCAAAAAGATGGTAAATGGAAGAGCAGCTGAAAATGACATGTCTACTATTCCCCTTGACCCTCCTGCCACATATGGGGGGATGGAGAGGTAGTATTTAGATTTACCTTAATGTGAAAACTTGGTAAGACTTCTAAACCATTTAGTAAAAATAGGAAATAAAACAGTACTAACATACACTGTGATATATTATTAAAAACAAAACAAAACAAAACACCTTACCTTCTCAGTCTGGAAATAAGGTCTATAAATGACTTTTCCCAAGCATTCATTTTTATTGTTTTGATGCCACTTATAACTTCACTCATGGTACTGATCCTGTTATCTGTGAGAGCTGCAGTCTTACTCCTGAGGGGACAGACATGAGAGATGAGCCTTAGTGACCACAGCCCAAATTTCTGTGGCAGCACCAGTGGGCACAGGGAGGGACCAGGGATCAAATTATTTTCTATAGCTCTTTTGAGCTGACAACAAACACAGGCAAGTCCTATTCAAGGTACAAATTGAGAAAATCTTCAATTAGGAAGTCAACCATTCAGTCCAGTTCAAGAAGTAACTTGGAGAACTTGCCATATCAGCTAAGGAAGACCTGAAATGAGTCAGATACAACCCATCTTCCCAAGCAGGTTGTGCTTGGGCAGAGAAGGCAGAAAGGGATGTACCAGGAAGACAGAGTCTATGATGTAAAAAAATAGGAGTAAAATTCTGGGGAGCTGAAAAGATGGGGCTGTTAATTCCACTGGGAAAAGAGAGCAAGACAATCTTTAGAGATCTGGTAGCATTGGAACAGAGCCTTAAAAGATAAGGAACATCTCTCCACAGCACAGACAGGAAAGGAAATTTCAAATAGATAAAAATATCACATGTAAAGTCACACATAAAAAGAAAAAAACTCAAGGAAAAAAAATCTTCAAACAGCACAATACCTCCATCACCTGACAACCTGGACAATGACCCACCTCCAACCCTCTGGGATTTGCTTCAGGTCTATCTCATCACCATTAGGCCCTTCATCACCATCCACTGTTCTATCACATCTACTGCTGACACTGTGGGGTTTTGTAAAGACATAATTAAGGTCAGTCTTGCCCTTGGGGTGCCTATAACTTAATGGAAACATTGAAATAAAACAAAACATAAATACACTACCTGAAAGTGGCTCTGAAACAAGCTTAACAAAAATAAATGCTGCTAGAAATGGCCCTGTAAAATTATTACTCTTTTTAATAACGTTTAAATAACTTGGACATTGGTAAATTCTTCTTAAGGACTCTCCACTTATTCAGGCACAGTGTCAGGAGGAGCCAGTGGGTGCCATCACCTTTTCTGTTTAAAGATCAGCCTGCAGCTTAAGGCTGGAGCCTCCACTGGCTAAGCCTGAAGGGTCTGCAACCCATGCAAAGAAGAGACTAGAGAAGGCATTGGTTTTGTTTTAGAACAGAAGCATCGACTTCATTCACAGACTGTGGACGTTACCAAGCATGTATCACCTATTTTTTTAAACCAATGTTTCTCTTACCGGAGTGATGAAAACAACTTTCCAAAGCAGCTTTGCAAAAGCAGAAGAATAATGAGAACCGCCATCCCAGCAAGACACGACATTCCTATTTCCATCCAGAGCAGGGCGGTCACTGTGATAGCCTGCAGTGGCCCCACCCACAGATAGTGCAAGAACATCGTTACCTTAAAAGAGAAAGACAAAGCCTTCTTGGGACTGTGTACAATCAAAGTCAGTAAAGACACAGTGTAGAAACAATCTGCTCTGAAAGAACAGACGGGAACCTAAACAGTGATATCTCAGTGGATTTTAAACCTACTAAAGCAGAAACCCATGTCCATTCCAGATGACACTGTTCCTGGCAGCACAGGGCCAGCTTCAGGGACATCCAGGGAGAACCCGACCTGAAGGAAGATGTTGATTTTGTCTACACCACAAATGAGCTCAGGGCATCCCCAAACTCTCACTTCCCCCTATATTCAGCCCCCATCTCACTCTAGCACCCAAGAAAACTTTATATTATGATAAGTACCACACTCTCTAGTAATTATTTGTGTACTTACCTCCCTAATGGGCTGTGGTTTCTCCACAGCAAAAACTAAATCATATTCAACCCTGAAACTGAGTAGCAGCCTTACTTCATGCTTGATGAATGAATAACTGAAACAGAAGTGTCTGACCAACAGCTACAAGGCCCTGGAGACTGTGATCTATTCATAAAGTCAGTGGAAAAAAGAGTATGAGGGGACAGAAGAAAGTAGGCTTTGTCTGGCTGAGGGCCACCCATTTGGCATTATTCCTCACAGGCTCCCTATGCAGCAAGCATTGAACAGGGACCAGGGGAAAGAACAATCTGTGCCCACCAGGCCTTCATCAGCCAGAGGAGGAGGAAGACAGTTTAGCCAGCAACACTGACTCCACGTGCCAAGAAGGGCCATGCCAGGAGGACCTCTAGGGACACTCACTGAGCCGGGCAAGAACACTGCTGCCTGTCTATTACTAGAAAAACAAAACCCTCATCTACAACCCACATTATTACATCTAAGTTGCACACAGAGGAAATGAGAGTTGGATAAAGAGAACACTTGTCTTAAGTCCTCAGCAGAACCCTGGCCAACACCAAATGCCAGCACCTGGCATCCCAGTGAGCTGAACCCAGTGAGAAAGATGGGACATGGAAGAGGATCCCTCAGGGGCAGCTTACCTGGTCAAACCTGTTCACATCGTTGGACAGTAGGTTGACTACCTGGCCTGTGGTGGTCTTCCTCATGGCCGAGCTACTTAGGCGAAGGGCCTGAAATGAGAGAGGGAGACAGAGATCCGAATTCCTAAGGTGATACCAAGCCATCTTAGAACATAACACAATGGAGCATGCATTCCTGGGGTCTTTAGTGGTGTCAGCACGAACAGGATGATAACTGAAAGTGGGGCTCTAGGGACCCTTCTTCAGCCTCTAACTTAGTGTGGTGGCAGCCCCGCCAGCAAGGGTGGCAAAGGGAGGAGAGGGAGGTAGAAGCAAATCCCCCACCCAGTTTCTCATTGAACTTGGACCTGCCTGAAGTGTCAAGGGTGTAGATTTAGACTTAGGGGCCAACTAAAGTAATTTTGAGACAAATTAGATGAGAGTAGAGAGACTGCATTAAGGAAATAAAATAAGAGACTTGGACTATAAATCTGGAATCAATCATTAATTCTGTGGGTGATGTCATTTTAACAGTTTTGGTTTAGCTTCTACATTCTAAAGAGTATGGAATCTACATTCTGAAGAGTATGAAAGGGAATCTTCATTCCCTTTCATTCTGAAATGAGTATAATGCTCAAAACACTATTCATGTGAGGAGCCTCTGTTCTTAATGCCAGTCTTCTGAATTTAAAAATCACAGCCTGTGTTTCACAGTCCCTTTTTTGGCAAACAAACAAACAAACAAAAACCTCTGAAAAGTGCCCTAGAAAGCTGAGGAACCTGAACAGACACCACAAGTTGCTTCAACAAATCATTAAGTGGACTCTGATCCAAACAAAATGTCATGGTTCATAAAAACTTCTCATTTAGTCCTTGAGTTAAACAGAAAACTCAGCAATCAAGTGTGAATGTAAAACAGTATAGCTGTGATGGAAAAGAGTATAGCAGTTCCTCAAAAAAGTAAACATACAATCAGCATCTAGTACAGCAAGACCACTTTTGCGGGTTTATTCAAAAGAACTGAACACACAAACTTGATCTTTTTGCACACCTGTGTGCAAATGTTCAAAATAGCCAAAAGGTGGAAATAACCCAAAAATCCACTGACAGATGAATGGATACAAACAATGTTGTATAGGTCTACAATGGAATATTATTCAGCCTTAAAAGAAATTAAATTCTGGCACCAGCTTCAACATAGATGAACCTTGAAGACATTGTGCTACATGACATAAGCTAGACACAAAATGGCAAACATTGTGTGATTCCACTTATACACAGCACCTAGAGGAGTCAAATTCAGAGAGAGAAAAAGTAGCATGGTGATGGATGAGGGGAGGGAAGTTCTAGCTATGAACAGTGTTGATGGCTACAAAACAATGTGAAAGTACTTGATGTGAATAAACAGAGTACTTAAAAAGTTAAGATAGTAAATGTTATATTGTGTATATTTTGCCACAATTTAAAAAATCAATGATCAAAAGCCAAAAGTGATTTTACCAAAGCTGTGGAAATGTGAATAAACGACAAGTCATTTTACATACGATTCCTCCTGAAAGATCATTCCAAGTTCAGCTGAAAAGAGCACTAAAATGCTGAATGGGCATTTTAGGAAGCTGCAGATGTGCAGCCTTAGAGAGCTCCTGGAGATGTGCCCCAGCCTTGAACCAATGGTGCAGATAAATTACGACTATGAGCTTAGTAGCCATCCCGTTTCTAACACCCAATGCGGTTTCTTCCCAGGACCAGGGATTAGAAGTTGAATAAGAGCCACAAATGTTCAGAGCTGCTCTGTAGCACCAGATTTGCCCCTAGGAATCAGCCCACCCGAAACCTGCAAAAAAGAAGTGTCTTATTTCTGCATCTCAGCAGGATTCTGGATGCCACACTGGTCCTAGTGCTAAAGTCACTTCAGTCATGTCTGATTCTTTGCAACCCTGTGGACTGTAACCCGCCAGGCTCCTCTGTCTGTGGGACTCCCCAGGCAAGAATACTGGAGTGAGCTGCTGCCGGGAGCCAGCACAGGAGATCCAACCCATGACAAGGTCATGTGGAAGAGACCTGATGGGAAAGCGGATCAGGACTCGAGGGACCCCGGACTTGCTCGAGCATCTACCCCAAAACCAGAATCTGTCTGTCTTACTATTTTATGCCTTTCACCAACTCTTCTGGCATTAACAGGGGCTATCCCCTGCCAGGAGCCAGCATGAGGAACTCCGCCCGTGGCAAAGGTCATGAGGAAGGAGGCTCGGCATATGCAAAGGCGGGATCGAGCCTCAGGAGACCCCCTGTTCCCGAGCATCTACCCCCAAAACCAGAGTCTGCCTACTTTACTGCTTTATGCTCTCACCTACGCCTCTGACTTTACGGGGGGCTGCCCCAACACCTCTCTCAAAGAAGGAGTTAACTTAGAGCTCTAAGTTAATAAAAATTCTTGGGCGTGACAAGAGTGTTTCAACTTACAAACTCCTCTGAAGTTTCTCCAGCCTGCCTGAGCAGGTTCATCCAGCCACATGTAATTGTTCACAGCCTCCCAACCATGAGAGGCACGGGATGCTTTAAACTTTCTAAATACAGATTCTTTTGAGAAGTTAGAAAATTATTAGTATAGTATAGTGGGTTGATTAGGAATTATATTGGTGAAGGGTTTTTCATTTGTTGGGCCAATATTTGCTGCTAAATCTCCATATTCCCTGCCCTTATAATGAATATAACTAGCATATAGGAGAAATAAGTATTAACCTTTGATATTAATCATGTTATACCTTAGGCTAAGTAAATTCCTTTCTTAATTGTAACCACTGCACCTTCACCCCTATAGAAATGCAACTTTATCTGGTGGCCTTCAGAGGGTGGCACCTGGTTTAAGAAAA
>NW_017216612.1:0-13071 GCF_001704415.2 Capra hircus
TTCATGCACAGCGAAGGGAAGCATGACACTGCTGCTACAGCTCGGAGGAAAGTGCACGTGCATGCCCCCACTCGAGACGAGGACTGACTCCCCTGGGGAGACTCCAGAAGTACCCCAAGATCCATGTCAGCACTGGAGAGGAATCCTCAGGTTCCGGCACCGTCTCCACACAACGTCTTAGGCCCCGGCATCGACGGGAGAGGGAATCCCGAGGCCCCCTAGCAACTCGCATGGGGACTGGCCTTTCCTGAGGCCACCAGACCAGGTCCTGAGGTCCTCGTCTTAAGTCGAGAGCACCTGGCAACTCGAGAAAATCCCGGAGGTTCTCCCCTCCAGGCGAGATGAAGGCCCATTTCCGCGGAGGCGTCTCGAGGCTAATCAACCTGGCCCTCTGGAACTTCCAAAGGGTCCTTACACCCTTGCTGCAACTCAAGAAGTTCCCTGACGTACCCCTCTCCACTCGAGAGAAGCACGAGAGTCCTGCCCACATCCAGAGAAGCCCCGTTTCCGCCTCCTAGATCGAGAGGAGGAATCCTTTCCCTGCGTTGTCGGGAAAGAATTCCCGGCGTTCGGTCGCATCTCAAGAGGAGGCGGTCTCCACAGGAAAACGAGGGGAACTCCAGGGTCGTGAACCATTCCCAGAGTGCCAGAGATTTCTCAGTCCATTCCAGGGAAACCTGTTTTTCCCTGCACTGCCTCGACTTTCAAGCCGAGGATCGACTCACACCACGGTGGCACGTGGGACAGCCCTGTGGGAAAGCCTCGTGGAAAGCCGTGGAAAGCCTCGAGGAAAAGCCACAGATCCCTTGATCCACACAAAAGGGAAGTGTGACACTGCTGCTACAGCTCGGGAGGAAAGCGCACGTGCATGCCCCCACTCGAGACGAGGACTGACTCCCCCTGGGGACTCCAGAAGTACCCAAGATCCATGTCAGCACTGGAGAGGAATCCTCAGGTTCCGGCACCGGCCACACAAGGTCTTAGGCCCCCGGCATCGACGGGGAGGAATCCCGAGAGGCCCCGAGCATCTCGCATGGGGACTGGCCTTTCCTGAGGCCACCAGAGCGGGTCCGTGAGGTCCCAGTCGTAAGTCGAGAGCACCTGCCGCAACTCGAGAAAATCCAGGAGGTTCTCCCCTCCAGGCGAGATGAGGCCATTTCCGCTGACCGTCTGGAGGCTAATCATATCTAACCTCTGGAACTTCCAAAGGGTCCTTCACACCTTTACTGCAACTCAATAAGTTCCTCGACAAACCGGTCTCCACTCGAGAGTAAGCACGAGATTCCCGCCCACATCCAGCAGAGACCCGTTTCCGCCTCCTAGCTCGAGAGGAGGGATCCTTTCCCTGCGTGGTCGGGAAAGAATTCCGGCGTTCCGGTCGCATCTCAAGAGGAGGCGCTCTCCACAGGAAAGGCGAGAGGAACTCCAGGGTCGTGCCACCATTCCCAGAGTCCCCCAGATGTCTCAGTCCATTCCAGGGAAACCTGTTTTCCCTGCACTGCCTCGACTTTCCTGCCAAGGATAGACTCACACCACGGTGGCACGTGGGACAGCCTGTGGGAAACCCTCGAGGGAAAGCCACAGATCCCTTGATCCTCGCGAAGGGAAGCGTGACACTGCTGCTACAGCTCGGGAGGAAATCGCATGTGCATGCCCCCACTCGAGATGCAGAATGACTTTCCTGGGGAGACTCCAGAAGTACCCCAAGATCCCTGTCAGCACTGGAGAGGAATCCTCAGGTTCCGGCACCGACTCCACACAAGATCTTAGGCCCGCATCGGGGAGAGGAATCCTGAGAGGCCCCAAGCAACTCGCATGGGGACTGGCCTTTCCTGAGGCCAACAGACCGGGTCCCTGAAGTCCCCGTCGTAAGTCGAGAGCACCTGCCGAAACTCGGTAAAATACAGGAGGTTCTCCCCTGCAGGCGAGATGAGGCCAGTTTCCACTGAGGTGTCTCGAGGCTAATCACACTTGACCTCTGGAACTTCCAAAGAGTCTTTCACAGTCAAGCTGCAACTCAAGAAGTTCCCCGACACACCCCGTCTCCACTCAAGAGGAAGCAGGATGGTCCCGGCCACATCCTGAGGAGCTCCGTTTCCGGCTCGTACCTCGAGATGAGGGATCCTTTCCCTGCCTTGTTCGGAAAAGAATTCCCGGCATTCCATCGCATCTCAAGGTGGCGCTCTCCAAAGGAAAGGGGAGAGGAACTGCAGGTCGTGCCACCATTCCAAGACTCCCCCAGATGTGTCAGTCCGTTCCACAGGAACCTGTTTTCCCTGCACTGCCTCGGCTTTCACGCCGAGGATCGACTCACACCACCGTGACACGTGGGACAGCCCTGTGGGAAAGCCTCGTGGGAAAGACTCGAGGGAAAGCCACAGATCCCTTGGTCCACGCAAGGGGAACCGTGACACTGCTGCTACAGCATGGGAGGAAATGGCACGCTCATGCCCCCACTCGAGACTGAGGCCTGACTCCCTTGTGGAGACTCCAGAAGTACCCCAAAATCCATGTCAGCACTGGGAGAGGATCCTCAGCTTCCGCCCCGACTCCACACAAGGAGAGCACCTGCTGAAACTCGGAAATATCCAGGAGCCTCTCCATTCCAGGCGACATGAGGCCCATTTCTGCTGAGGCATCTCGAGACTAACCACACCTAACCTCTGGAACTTCCAAAGGGTCCTTCACACCCTTGCTGCAACTCAAGAAGTTCCCCGACATACCCTTTCCTCTTCACGTTCTGCCATAATGGTGGTGTCATCTGCATATCTAAGTTGATTGATATTTCTACCGGCAATCTTGATTCCAGTTCATGTATCTTCCATCCCAGCATGTTTCATGATGTACTCTGCATATAAGTTAAATAAACAGGGTGACAATATACAGCCTTGACATACTCCTTTTCCTTTTTGGAACCAGTCTGTTTGTTCCATGTCCTGCTCTAACTGTTGCTTCCTGACCTTCATCCAGATTTCTCAAGAGGCAGGTTAGGTGGTCTGGTATTCCCATCTCTTTCAGAATTGTGGCTAAAACAACAGTATAAGGACCTTTCCGATGTCAGGCCAAGGAATTGTGTTTCCAGTCATTGAGCCACACCTGATCACTGAGCACAAATTCATGAATCTGTTCCTCAAGGGGGAATGATATTCTTTTTTATACAAACTTAGTTACCTGATTTATTACCTTACCTAATTGTTCCATCTGCTGTGAAATCCCACCCCCTTACTTGTGGCAAATCTGCTAACACCTGCCTCACTGTGGGAGGGGGTCTCCCATAGAAAATTTCATAAGGACAACAACTGTGGGAACGTGCGGTTACCCGTAATATGAGTAAGTCTGCCGGAAGCAAGCCCATCCATGTACAGTCAGTCTCTATGATCCATTTTGAAAGTGTCTCTTCAAGAGTTTGGTTGTTTCTTTCCATCATTCCAGAACACTGGGGCCTATATGCTGTATGTAATTTCCACTGATATTTAGAGCTTCACATACCTGTTAATTAACGCGGCTACAAAGACAGGGCCATTGTCGGATTCTATACTGGTTGGAAACCCAAGTCTGGGAATTATTTCTCAAATCAGCGAGCTACTTCATTTTCTTTTTCAGATCAGGTAGGGAAGGCCTCTGCCCAACCGGAGAAGGTACCTACTATTCTAGTAAGTCATGATAACAGGTGACTGCCTTTGCTTCCCCGAAGGACACTCGCTTTCCCTGCATCCTGAGAACTCCACGTCTCAGCCAGTTGGAAAAGCGCTTCTTGGAGGTCATTATTCAGGGGCAATTTCCCCTGGAGCCCGGGGCCATAGGGAGCGGCTCCACACTCCCAGGGAAAGGCAGAGCCACAGCCACACATCTGTCCCATCCCCTTTGCTCTGTAGGAGAGCTCTAGTGAGCCTAGGTCTGTCAGGAAAATTCTTGGCTCCTATGGGGACACATTCTATGTGTGAAACTGCATCCAGGACCTAGGGGCCACAGGGCGCCTGTTTCTCTCGGGGGCGGAGGGGTGGGGGGCCTGAAGCAGTGCGGCCCAGCAACAGCTTCCACATCCATCCAATTGCTCTTTTCTTACCTCTGATAGAACTAGCTTTGTTCCAGCCTTTGGCAATTTGGAGGCAAGCGGGCCCCACTTCCTCCCCAAGGAGGCATGGGACCTACTCTGAGTGGAAATGGCCCCTCACGGAGCTGAACCCAGGAAGGCACCCAGTCATGTCTGACACATTCCTGCATCCTGCTTCTTCATGAGCAATACCGCTATAAGCTAGGAATGTCTTTCCAAGGCTCAGAAAGGACAGGGGAGATGCATGGTGCTGCCTCTGGAATTTCGGTCCTCTGAGCAGACCTGGAGGTCTCCCCTTGAAGGAGCTAACCAGTTTCTTCCAAATACAGGCTTGCAAACACACACTGGGTGGCTGCCTCTTCTTCCCTGAAGGACGATCACTTTCCCCGCATCCTGTGAACTCTGCATCCCAGCCTGCTGGAAAAGCGCTTCTTGGAGGTCATTTTTCAGGGACAATTTTCCCTGGAGCCCGGGGCCGTAGGGAGGGCCCCATGCTCGCTGGGAAAGGCAGAGTCACATCCACAGTCTGTTCTACCCCTTTTGCCCTGTAGGAGAGCTCTAGTGAGCCTAGATCTGTCAGGAAAATTCTTGGCTCCTATGGGGACACACCCTGTGTGTTAACCTGCATATCGGACCTAGGGGCCACAGGGCGCCTGTTCCTCTCGGGGGGGACCCTGAAGTGGTGCGGCCCAGCAACAGCCTGAACATCCATCCGATTGCTCTTTTCTTCCTTCTGATAGAGCTAGCTTTGCTTCTCGCTTTGGCATTTCGGAAGCCAGGGGGAGCCCCACCGCTGTTGTCCTGGGGTCTATTGGAGGTACCGGGTCTATTGGACACCAGCATGGCACCCGACCCCCTCAGACACACTCCCGCAGCCTCCTTCCCCATGGGCAGGACTGTTCTGACCTAGGAATGTGTTCCCAAGGCTCAGAAAATGCAGAGAAACACACGGCCCTGACTCTGGAACTGAGGCCGTTGGAGCAGGCCTGGAGGTCTGACGTCTGAGACGCCAAACACTTGCTGCAAGATACAGGTGTGAAAACACACTCTCTGGGGCTGCCTTTCCTTCCTCCAAGGAAGAGAGCTTTTCCAGTCTCCTCCGTGCTGAGTCATACAAGGCTGGAAAGGTCTGGCTTAGAGGGCATTTCTCAGCGGCAATGGCCCCTGAGGCCCTGCACCCAGGGAGGGATCCTACCCTCCCAGGGGAAGTCAAAGCAACCTCCAAACAGCTGTTCTATCATATTTCCTCTGCAGGAGGGAGCTAGTGAGCCCAGGTCTGTCTGGAACGTTCTTGGATCCTGCGGGGAAATCATCCTGGGAGCCCACCTGGATACCAGTCGTAGGGGCTAAAATTCGCATTTTCCTTCCTTGGAGCCCTAACGCAGTACAGCCTAGCAACTGCTTGAAAATCCATCCTGTTGCTGTTTTCTTCCCTCTGACAGAGCGAGCTTTGCTCCCCATTTTGGGATTTCAGAAGCAAGGTGGTGGCCTGCAACTCCTTGCCTGGGGTCCATTGGAGGTGCAAGGTGCCCTCGACCAGGTGACCCCAGCATGACATCTGGCCCCCCTCAGACACACTCCCGCAGCAGTCCCCATGGGCAGGACTGCTCTCAACTAGGAATGTGTTTGCAAGGCCAGGAAACTGCAGGGAGACACAAGGCCCTGATTCTGGAATTGAGTCTGTTGGAACAGGCCTGCAGGTCTTCTGTCTAACAAGCCAAACACTTGCTGCAAGATACAGGCCTGAAAACACACTCTTGGGCTGCCTTTCCTTACCTCCAAGGAAGAGAGTTTTCTCAGCCTCCTGTGGGCTGAGAGTCACACAGGGCTGAAAAGCACTTGCTGGGAGATTCTTTTTCATTGGCCATGGCCCCTGAGGCCCTGTGCTCAGGGAGGGCTCCCTCCCTCCCAGGGAAAGTCAAAGGAAGCTCCAAACGGCTGTTCAATCATGTTTCTGAGAGAGTCATTGCCAAGGCAGGTTTCTAAGAAGTTCAAGGGTCCCCAAGGAGAGAGGGGCTCTAGAATTCTCAAGGAGGAAGAAAGGACAAACTGTTTTTCCCTCTACATTCCTTAGGATTATATAACAATCATGCATCCTTCTTGAGGACGGTCTCTGGAAAAAACCTTCTGGCTAATCCTGTTATCTTAAAATGTCAATTATGGGAGTAGGTCTAGTGAGTCTTTACAACCTCCAGACATTCTTTTGTTCGTCATAACTTATTGGAGAGTATATAACTCCATTACTAACACTAGCAAGGGGGTACGTTTTCTGCCCCTTGTGATGTCTCTGTCAGAAGCTTTCTCTATCTCCTTTATACTTTAATAAAACTCTATTGCACAAAAGCTCTGAGCAATCAAGCCTCGTCTTGGGCCCTGGATTGAATTCTTCTCCTCCATAAGCCAAGAATCCCAGCATCTTTTCGTGGTTCAGCAACAATATTTCATTTCCTCTGCAGGAGAGAGCTAGTGAGCTTAGGTCTGTCTGGAACATTCTTGGATCCTGTGGGGAAAATATCCTGTGCACACATCTGGATACTGGGCCTAGAGGCCAAAATTTGCATTTCTTTCCCGGGGAGCCCTAACGTGGTGTGACTTAGCAACTGCTTGAAAATCCATCCCATTGCTGTTTTCCTCCTTCTGACAGAGCTGGCTTTGTTCCCTGCTTTGGGATATCTCAACCGAAGGGCCGGTCCATAGCTACTCGCCTGGGGCCCATTGGATGTGCAAGGTGCCCTCGACTAGGTGACCCTAGCATGGCACTCAGCCCGCTCAGACACACTCCCGAGGCTTCTTTCTCATGGGAAGCACTGCTCCAACCTAGGAATGTGTCTGCAATGCTTGGAAAGTGCAGTGAGACACACAGCCCTGACTCTGCAATTGAGGCCCTCAGAGCAAGCCTGCAGCTCTGATGTCTGAGAAGCAAAACACTTGCTGCAAAGAGAGGCCTGAAAACACACTCTCTGTGGATGACTTTCCTTCCTCTAAGGAAGATAGTTTTCCCAGTCTCCTGCTTCCTGAATGTCACACAGCTGGAATGCACTTGCTTGGAGGTCGTGATTCAGTGGCAATGACCCCTGAGGCCCTTTGCCCAGGGAGGGCTCCCACACTCACAGGCAAATCAAAGCAACTTCCAAGTGAGTCAGCTCTTCACATCAAGTGGCCAAAGTATTGGAGTTTCAGGTTCAGTATTAGTCCTTCCAATGTATATTCAGACCTGATTTCCTTTAGGATGGAGTGGTTGCGTCTCCTTGTAGTCTAAGCGACCTACAAGCATCTTCTTCCAACACCACAGTTCAAAAGCATCTAATTTTCAGCTGTCACTTTCTTTATAGTACATCTTTCATATCCATCCATGACATATGGAAAAACCATAGCCTTGACTGGATGGATCTTTGTTGGCAAAGCAACGTCTCGGCTTTTTAATATGCTGTCTAGTTTGGTCATCACTTTTCTTCCAAGTCATAAATATGTTTTAAGTTCATGGAGGCAGCCATCACCTGCAGTGATTTCCAAGCCCCCCAAAATAGTCTGCTGCTGTTTCCAATGTGTTCCCATCTATTTGCCATGAAGTGATGAGACTGGATGCAATGATTTTAGTTTTCTGAATGCTGAGCTTTAAGCTAACTTTTTCACTCTCCTCTTTCACTTTCATCAGGAGACTCTTTAGTTCTTCTTCACTTTCTGCCATAAGGGTGGTGTCATCTGCATATCTGAGATTCTTGATATTTCTCCCAGCAATCTGGATTCCAGCGTGTGCTTCCTCCAGCCCAGTGTTTCTCATGATGTACTCTGCATATAAGTTAAATAAGCAGGGTGACAATACACTGCCTTGACATATTCCTTTTCCTATTTAGAACCAGTCTGTTGTTCCATGTCCAGTTCGAACTGTTTCTTCCTGACCTGCATACAGGTTTCTCAAGAGACAGGTCAGGTGGTCTGGTATTCCCATCTCTTTCAGAATTTTTCCCAGTTTATTGTGATCCACACAGTCAAAGGCTTTGGCATAGTCAATAAAGCAGAAATAGATGTCTTTTTTTCTGGAACTCTCTTGCTTTTTCAATGATCCAGTGGATGTTGGCAGTTTGATCTCTGGTTTCTCTGCATGTTTTAAATCCCTCTTGAACATTTGGAAGTTCACAGTTCATGTGAACTTGGAGAATTTTGAGCATTACTTTACTAGTGTGTGAGATGAGTGCAATTGTGCAGCAGCTTGAATATTCTTTGTCATTGCCTTTCTTTGGGATTGGAATGAAAACTGACCTAATGACTAGATGTTTTCAATTGCATATGCTGAAAGAACTGGCTGTGCAGTTTTGAAGAAAAAAAAAATCATTTTAACCCATTTTCTCTGAAGTGCAAGGCATATCATGGCCATCCCTGAATCATAAAGTCACCTTTTCTTTATGTAGTCATAGTTTCATGCCTAAATTATAGGCCAACTCATGCTCAAATTGACTCTGATGTCAGGGGCAGATCAACTAATAAAAAGCTTGGATTGTCCCTCTGGAGGAAAGTGAGATCTTTGTCCCACGAGAAGAATCTGAAGGGTTAAGGGAACTTGCAAGAGTGGGGAAAGCTTAGTCCATCCTACATGTACCAAAATCTTAAATAAGGCTTATTTGCTTTACCGAAGTAAACAAACAGATGATGAAAACAATTATAAATCAATGAAAGGTAAAGAAACTCATAGTCTGTTATCAAAAATTGCATTCTAAGAAAACTTTGTTCTCTTAACCTAGAGAGGAGACTAAATTCCATCTGGTACCAGCTTACCAGAAGACAAACAAACAAACAAACAAATTATCGGTAAGCTTAAAAAATGTATATTCCATATATCTTGAAGTAGCAGTATTTCTGTAAAGGCATCAGTGTGAAATCATAGAAGACATGGTTAAAACCTGATTAAATAGAAATTGACAATGTAATCTGGTCACTGCTGCGACTTGAAATGCTTTAATATGATAACTGGAATTATAACTGACAGCATTTGACCAGGACATATCAGATTTTCACGGATGTCAGATAATTTCTAGGATATCTATATTAGGAACTGAAGGAATCTTTGAACCTAGGAAAGAAAACAACAGTCTCAAAGGCCCTTGCTGAATATCTATCAGCAAGGAATGTCTTTGCAAGGATCGCAAAGTGAAGGGAAATTACACCGACCTGCCTCTGCAACTTCGGTCCTCTGAGCAGATCTGGAGGTCTCCCTTTGTATAAGCTAACCTGTTCCTTCCAAATAGAGGTTTGCAACACAAAACAAGTGGCCGCCTATTCTTCCTCGAAGGAGGATCTCTTTCCCCACATCCTGCGAACTCCCTTTCCCAGCCTCCAGGAAAAGCGCGTCTTGCAGTTCCTTTCAGAAAATCCTATGGACGGAGAAGCCTGGTAGGCTGCAGTCCGTGGGGTCGCTGAGGGTCGGACACGACTGAGCGACTGCACTTTCATTTTCACTTTCATGCATTGGAGAAGGCAATGGCAACCCACTTACTGTTCTTGCCTGGAGAATCCCAGGGACGGGGGAGCCTAGTGGGCTACCGTCTATGGCGTCGCACAGAGTCGAACACGACTGAAGCAACTTAGCAGCAGCAGCAGCAGCAGCAGTTCCTTTCTTAGGGGCAGTTATCCCTGAGATTGGGACCTGGAAAGGCAGAGCCACCTCCACACACACGTCTTTTCTGTCCCCTTTCCTCTGGAGGAGAGCTCTAGTGAGCCTAGGTCTGTCAGGAAAATTCTTGGCTTTGACGGGATCACACCCGGTGTGTGAACCTGCATACCCGACCTAGGGGCCACAGGGCACCTGTTTTGCTCGAGTGGGTCCTGGAGGGGTGCAGCATAGCAAGAGCTTAAAAATCCATCCAATTTGTCTTTTTTTTTAACCTCGGAGAGAACGAGTTTGCTCCACCTCCACCCTTTGGCAGTGTGGAGGGAAGAGGGCACCACCCTCTCCCAAAGGGGACATAGGGCCTACCAGGAGAGAAAGGCCCCTTGAGGAGCTGAGCCCAGGTAGGCAGCCAGTGATGTCAAGCACACTCCCGCTGCTTGCTTCTTCATGGGCACTCCCACGATCTGCTAGGAATGTCTTTGCAAGGATCTCAAAGGGAAGGGGAGATACATGGCCCTGTCTCTGGAACTTCAGTCCTCTGAGCAGATCTGGAGGTCTTGAGTTGTATAAGCAAACCTGTTCCTTCCAAATAGAGGCTTGCAAACACACCCCCCGGTGGTGGCCTCTTCTCCCCGAAGAAGTCTTTCTTTCCCCACATGCTGCGAACTCCCTGTCCCAACCTCCAAGAATAGCGCTTCTTGCCATTCCTTTCTTAGAGGCAGTTATCCCTGAGCTTGGGGCCGTAGGGACTAGCCCCACACTCACAGGGAAAGGCAAAGACTCCTCCATACATCTCCTCTATCCCCTTTGCTCTGGAGGAGAGCTCTAGTGAGCCTAGGTCTTTCAGGAAAATTCTTGGCTTGGACAGGATCTCACCCTGTTTGTGAACCTGCATACCCAACCAGGGGCCACAGAGCACCTGTTTCAGTAAAGTGGGCCCTGAAAGGGTGCCAGCCTAGCAAGAGCTTGAAAACCCATTCAATTGCTGTTTTTGTACCTCTGACAGAGCGAGCTTGGCTCCACCCTTTGGCAGTGAGGAGAAAAGAGGCATGACACCCTCCCCAAGGGGACATGGGGCCTACTTCGAGAGGAAAGGCCCCTTGTGGAGCTGAGGCCAGGAAGGCACACAGTCGTGTCAAACACACTCCCACAGCTTGCTTCTTCAGGGGCACTCCCGCTATCAGCTAGGAATGTCTTTGCAATGATCACAAAGGGAAGGGGAGATACAGGGCCCTGCTTCTGGACCTCCCGGTGCTCTGAGCCAAATCTCGAGGTCTCCCGTTGTTGGTCAAGGTCAAGGTCAAGTTCAAGTTCCAAGGTCCAAGTTCAAGTTTAAGGTCAAGGTCAGTTCAAGTTCCAAGTTCAAGCTCAAGATCAAGGTGAAGTTTAAGTTCAAGTTCACGGTCAACTTCAAGGTCAAGGTCAAGTTCAAGTTCAAGGTCAAGGTCAAGTCAAGTTCAAGGTCAAGGTAAAGTTCAAGTTGAAGTTCAAGGTCAAGGTCAAGTTCAAGTCAAGTCAAGGTCAAGTTCAAGTCAAGTTCAAGTCAAGGTCAAGTTCAAGTCAAGGTCAAGGTCAAGTTCAAGTTCAAGTTCAAGTTCAAGTTCAAAGTCAAGTTCAAGTTCAAGTTCAAGTTCAAGTCAAGGTTCAAGTTCAAGGTCAAGGTCAAGGTCAAGGCCAATTTCAAGTTCAAAGTCAAGGTCAAGGTCAAGTTCAAGGTCAAGGTCAAGTTCAACTTCAAGGGCAGGGCAAGGCCAAGCCCAAGACCAAGGCAAGGCAAGGGCAAGGGCAAGGCCCAGGCCAAGGCAAAGGCCAAGGCCACCAAAGCGAAGCCCAAACCCCGTAACGCCTGACAAAAGGCAGAAGCCACTAGGCCCCTGTGCAGAGGAAGCCACTGAAGGCAGCAAGGCCACAGAGCTCCCCGACTCCCATTCCCACAGGAAGATGTGAGGATAAAGGGCCTCATCCCAGCACAGCACCCGCTCCCACCACCCCGCAACCCCGGCCCCCGCCCCCCGCAGCACGCCCCCTGAAACAACACTGTCTTCCCAGAAAAGAGAACGGAGAAGCCATGTGTGTGCCAAAGGAGCAAGATGAACGAACGATGCCACGCCCTCCGAATTTGGGCACACCTGACGCCTCGGAACCCCGGGCCTGGCCGATGGGTCCCAGCCGTTCTCGGGTGGGAGGGGGGTCAACACATTGGCCGAGAGCCCTTGCCCAGGCCACCCGCAAATCCCCTGAGATGTGATCCGACCACAGGGACCGAGGGCAAACGTACCGCTTGAGGTGCTGGAGGAGCCGGATGAAGCCATGGTGGGAGAGGCACACGGGCACGCTGCAGACTGCTGGCCGAGTGGGCGGGACCCAGCAGCTTAGGACTCTGGAGAACGGGAGGCGTCTCCGCCACCATTGACGTCAATAGGGTTTGGGTGGGTAGATGGTGGGGGTCGCCCCTGGCCTCTTTCCAAGCAGAGACCCTGGACGGAGTCCCGTGGAGCGAGTGGGCTTTTCCCGGGCACGGCTGAGCCCTGGACCGCCAAGATCCCCGTTGGGGTGGGCGGGCAGTTCGCACGCTTTGGTTTGTGGCCCTCCCTCGCAGCGGGGGGTGGGATCAACCCCGGGTGGATCAATCAGGGGCCCTCAGCAGTGCCAAGGGAGCTCACCGCCCAGGAAACGCCCCAAGGTCCCTTTGAATTGGCCACCAACGCCCCCTTTCCCAGCCTGCCTTGCTCTGGGATTTCCCGCCTTTTCACATTCCACAGGTCCCTGGGCCTCGACTGTCCCCCGCTGGCTCCTCCGAGGCATTCCGGGACACCAGACGCTCTCTCCAGCGCCTCCACCTAGATCCCTCGCTGTCCTCGCCACCGTTTCCCCCATGCCCCCTCCCAACTCCTCCGTGGGCTCTTGGCGTCCTTTCCCTACAGCAGTCACAGAGTGCCACCCCGAGGGCTTTGAGTTGCCTGGAGCCCAAGGCTCCGGCCAGAGACCTGAGGGGCCAGCGTCTGGACTGGCAGCTAATGCCATTTGGGGCTTTTCTCACGTGGAGCCTGAGGCCCGCACCTCCGCGGGCAAACCCCAGCGCGAGTGCCCTGGAGATACCCGCCCAAGGGGACAGTGTACCCCCTACTGTGGGGAAGGAGGTTCCTGTTTTCTCTGCACTGGTTCGACTTTCACGCCGAGGATCGACTCACACCATGATGGCAAGTGGAATAGCCCTGTGGGAAAGCCTCATGGGAAAGACTCCAGGGAAAGCCACAGATTCCTTGATCCACGAGAAGGGAAGCGTGACACTGCTGCTACCGTCAGGAGGAAAGCCCTGTGGGAAAGCCTCATGGGAAAGACTCCAGGGAAAGCCACAGATTCCTTGATCCACGAGAAGGGAAGCGTGACACTGCTGCTACCGCTCGGAGCA
>NW_017216613.1:0-13071 GCF_001704415.2 Capra hircus
CCCTTGAGCAACTCGCATGGGGTCTAGCCTTTCCTGAGGCCACTAGAGCGTATCCCTCAGGTCCTCGTCATAACTCGAGAGCACCCTGCCGCAATTCGGAAAATCCAGGAGGTTCTCCCTCCAGGCGAGATGAGGCCCATTACGCTGAGGCGTCTCGAGGCAAATCACACCTAACCTCTGGAACTTCCAAAGGGTCCTTCACCACCCGTTGCTGCAACTCAAGAAGTTCCCGACATACCCGTCTCCACTCGAGAGGTAAGCACGAGAGTCCGCCCACATCCAGAGGAGCCCCGTTTCCGCCTCCTAGCTCGAGAGGAGGGATCCTTTCCCTGCGTGGGTCGGGAAAGAATTCCCTGGCGTTCCGTCGCATCTCAAGAGGAGGCGCTCTCCACAGGAAAGGCGACAGGAACTCCAGGGTCGTGCCACCATTCCAGAGTCCCCAAGATGTCTCAGTCCATTCCAGTGGAAACCTGTTTTCCCTGCACTGCCTCGACTTTCAAAGCCGAGGATCGACTCACACCACGGTGGCAAGTGGACAGCCCTGTGGGAAAGCCTCGAGGGAAAGCCACAGATCCCTTAATCCACGCGAAGGTGAAGCGTGACACTGCTGCTACAGTTCGGGAGGAAATCGCACCTATGTCCCCACTCGAGACGAGGACTGACTCCCCTGGGGAGACTCCAGAAGTACCCCAAGATCCACGTCGGCACTGGAGAGGAATCATCAGGTTCCGGCATCGTCTCCACACAAGGTCTTCGGCACCGGCATCGTCGGGAGAGGAATCCCGAGAGGCCCCCGAGCAACTCGCATGGGGACTGGCCTTTCCTGAGGCCACCAGAGCGGGTCCCTGAGGTCCCCGTCGTAAGTCGAGAGCACCTGCCGCAACTCGAGAAAATCCAGGAGGTTCTCCCCTCCAGGCGAGATGAGGCCCATTTCCGCTGAGGCGTCTCGAGGCTAAACACACCTAACCTCTGGAACTTCCAAAGGGACCTTCACACCCTTGCTTCAACTCAAGAAGTTCCCCGACATACCAGTCTCCACTCGAGGTTAAGAACGAGAGTCCCGCCTACATCAGGAGGAGCCCCGTTTCCCCCTCCTAGCTCGAGAGGAGGGATCCTTTCCCTGCGTGGTCGGGAAAGATCTCCCCGAGTTCCCGTCGCATCTCAAGAGGAGGTGCTCTCCACAGGAAAGGTGAGAGGAACTCCAGGGTCGTGCCACCATTCCCAGAGTCCCCCAGATGTCTCAGTCCATTCCAGGGAAGCCTGTGTTCCCTGCACTGCCTCGACTTTCAAAGCCGACGATCGACTCACACCACGGGGTGGCACGTGGAGCAGCCCTGTGGGAAAGCTTCGTATGAAAGCCTCGTGGGAAAGCCTCGAGGGAAAGCCCCTGATCCCCTGATCTTCGCGAAGGGAAGTGTGACACTGCTTCTACAGCACGGGAGGAAAGCGCACGTGCATGCCCCCACTCGAGACAAGGACTGACTCCCCTGGTGAGACTCCAGAAGTACCCAAGATGCATGTCAGCACTGGAGAGGAATACTCAGGATCCGACACCGACTCCACACAAGGTCTGAGGCCCTGGCATCGACGGGAAAGGAATCCCGAGAGGCCCCACAGCAACTCTCATGGGACTGGACCTTTCTTGAGGCCACCAGAGCGGGTCCCTGAGGTCCCTGTCATAAGTCGAGAGCACCTGCCGCAACTCGAGAAAATCCAGGAGGTTCTCCCCTCCAGCCCAGATGAGGCCCATTTCCGCTGCGGCGTCTCGAGGCTAATCACACCTAACCTCTGGAACTTCCTAAGGGTCCTTCACACCCTTGCTGCAACTCAAGAAGTTCCCCGACATACCCGTCTCCACTCGAGAGGAAGCACGAGAGTCCCGCCCACATCCAGAGGAGCCCTTGTCGCCTCCTTCCTCGAGAGGAGGGATCCTTTCCCTGCCTGGTAGGGAAAGAATTCCTGGCGTTCCCGTCGCATCTCTCGAGGAGGCGCTCTCCAAAGGAAAGGCGAGAGGAACTCCAGGGTCGTGCCACCATTCCCAGATCCCCCAGATGTCTCAGTCAATTCCAGGGAAACCTGTTTTCCCTGAACTGCCTCGACTTTCAAGCCGAGGATCGACTCACACCATGGTGGCACGTGGAGCAGCCCTGTGGGAAAGCCTCGTGGGAAAGCCTCGTTGGAAAGCCTCGAGGGAAAGCCCCTGATCCCTTGATCCTCGCGAATGGAAGCGTGACACTGCTGCTACAGCTCGGGAGGAAAGCGCACGTGGCATGCCCCGACTCGAGACGAGGACTGACTCCCCTGGGGGACTCCAGAAGTACCCCAAGATCCATGTCAGTACTGGATAGAAATCCTCAGGTCCGGCACCGTCTCCATACAAGATCTTAGGCCATGGCATCGACGGGAGAGAAATCCCGAGAGGCCCCCGAGCAATTCGCATGGGGACTGGCCTTTCCTGAGGCCACTAGAGCGGGTCACTGAGGTCCCCGTCGTAAGTCGAGAGCACCTGCCGCAACTCGAGACGATCCAGGAGGTTCTCCCCTACAGGCGTGATGAGGCCCATTTCCGCTGAGGCGTCTGGAGGCTAATCACACCTAACCTCTGGAACTTCCGAAGGGTCATTCACACCCTTGCTGCAACTCAAGAAGTTCCCCGACATACCCGGCTCCAATTGAGAGGAAGCACGAGAGTTCCCCCCACATCCAAAGGAGCCCCATTTCCGCCTCCAAGCTCGAGAGGAGGATCCTTTCCCATCGTGGTCGGGAATGAATTCCTGGCCTTCCCGTCGCATCTCAAGAGGAGGCGCTCTCCACAGGAAAGGCGAGAGGAACTCCAGGGTCGTGCCACCATTCCCAGAGTCCCCCAGATGTCTCAGTCCATGTTTTCCCTGCACTGCCTCGAATTTCAAGCCGAGGATCGACTCACACCACGGTGGCACGTGGGACAGCCCTGTGGGAAAGCCTCGTGGGAAAGCCTCGTGGGAAAGCCTCGTGGGAAAGCCACAGATTCCTTGATCCACGTAAAGGGATGCGTGACACTCCTGCTACAGCTCGGGAGGAAATCCTACCTGCATGCCCCCAATGGAGACGAGGACTGACGCCCCTGGGGAGACTCCAGAAGTACCCCAAGATCCATGTCGGCACTGGAGAGGAATCCTCAGGTTCACGCACCTACTCCACACAAGGTCTTAGGCCCCGGCATCGACGGGAGAGGAATCCCGAGAGGCCCCCGAGCAACTCGCACGGGGACTGGCCTTTCCTGAGGCCACCAGAGCGGGGTCCCTGAGGTCCCCGTCGTAGATCGAGAGCACCTGCCGCAACTCGAAAAAAATGCAGGAGGTTCTCCCCTCCAGGCGAGATGAGGCCCATTTCCGCTGAGGCGTCTCGAGGCTAATCATATCTAACATCTGGAACTTCCTAACGGTCCTTCACACCCTTGCTGCAACCCAAGAAATTCCCCGACTAACCCGTCTACACTCGAGAGGAAGCACGAGAGTCCCGCCCACCTCCAGAGGAGGCCCGTTTCCGCCTACTATCTCGAGAGGAGGGATCCTTTCCCTGCGTGGTCGGGAAAGAATTCCCTGGTTCCCGTCTCATCTCAAGAGGTGGCGCTCTCCACAGGAAAGGCGAGAGGAACTCCAGGGTGCAGCCACCATTCCCAGAGTCCCCCAGATGTCTCAGTCCATTCCAGAGAAACCTGTTTTCCCTGCACTGCCTCGACTTTCAAGCCGAGGATCCACTCACACCACGGAGGCACGTGGGACAGCCCTGTGGGTAAGCCTCGTGGGAAAGCCTCGTGGGAAAGCCTCGAGGGAAAGACGCTGATCCCTTAATCCACGCGACGGGAAGCGTGACACTGCAGCCACAGCTCGGGAGGAAAGCGCACGTGAATGCCACCACTCGAGACAAGGACTGACCCCGTGGGGAGTCTCCGGAAGTAACCAAGATCCATGTCAGCACTGGAGAGGAATCCTCAGGTTCCGGCACCAACTCCACACAAGGTCTTAGGCCCGGCATCGACAGGAGAGGAAACCGAGAGGCCCAGGAGCAACTCGGATGGGGACTGGCCTTTCCTCAGGCCACCACAGAGGGTCAATGAGGTCCCCGTTGTAAATCGAGAGCACCTGCCGCAACTCGAGAAAATACAGGAGGTTCTCCCCTCCAGGCAAGATGAGGCCCATTTCACCTGAGGCGTTTCGAGGCTAATCACACCTAACCTCTGGAATTTCCAAAGGTTCCCTCAAACCCTTACTGCAACTCAAGAAGTTCCCCGGCATACCCGTCTCCACTCGAGAGGAAGCACGAGATTCCCGTCCACATCCAGAGGAGCCCCGTTTGCCCCTCATAGCTCGAGAGAAGGGATCCTTTCCCTGCGTGGTCGGGAACGAATTCCTGGCGTTCCCGTCGCATCTCAAGAGGAGGCGCTCTCCACAGGAAAGGCGAGAGGAACTCCAGGGTCGTGCTACCATTCCCAGAGTCCCCCAGATATCTCAGTCCATTCCAGGGAAACCTGTTTTCCCTGCACTGCCTCGACTTTCAAGCCGAGGATCGACTCACACCACGGTGGCACGCGGGACAGCCCTGTGGGAAGCCTCCTGGGAAAGCCTAGTGGGAAAGCCTCGAGGGAAAGCCCCTGATCCCTTGATCCACGTGAAGAGAAGCATGACACTGCTGCTAGAGCTCGGGAGGAAAGCGCACGTGCATGCACCCACTCGAGACGAGGACTGACTCCCCTGGGGAGACTCCAGACGTACCCCAAGATCCATGTCAGCACTGGAGAGGAATCCTCAGGTTCTGGCACCAACTCCACACAAGATCTTAGACCCCGGCATCGACGGGAGAGGAATCCCGAGAGGCCCCCGAGCAACACGCATGGGGACTGGCCTTTCCTGAGGCCAACAGAGCGTGTCCCTGAGGTCCTCGTCATAAGTCGAGAGCACTTGCCGAAACTCGAGAATATCCAGGAGGTTCTCCCCTCCAGGCCAGATGAGGCCCATTTCCGCTGAGGCATCTCGAGGCTAATCACATCTAACCTCTGGAACTTTCAAAGGGTCCTTCACACCCTTGCTGCAACTCAAGTAGTTCCCCGACATACCCGTCTCCACTCAAAATGAAGCACGAGAGTACCGCCCACATCCAGAGGAGCCCCGTTTCCGCCTCCTAGCTCGAAGGAGTGATCCTTTCCCTGCGTGGTGGGGAAAGAATTCCCCGCGTTCCCGTCGCATCTCAAGAGGAGGCGCTCTCCACAGGAAAGGCGAGAGGAACTCCAGGGTCGTGCCACCATTCCCAGAGTCCCCCAGATGTCTCAGTCCATGTTTTCCCTGCACTGCCTCGACTTTCAAGCCGAGGATCGACTCACACCACGGTGGCACGTGGGACAGCCCTGTGGGAAAGCCTCGTGGGAAAGCCTCGTGGGAAAGCCTATAGGGAAAGCCACAGATCCCTTGATCCACGTAAAGGGATGCGTGACACTCCTGCTACAGCTCGGGAGGAAATCCTACCTGCATGCCCCCAATGGAGACGAGGACTGACGCCCCTGGGGAGACTCCAGAAGTACCAAAAGATCCATGTCGGCACTGGAGAGGAATCCTCAGGTTCACGCACTGACTCCACACAAGGTCTTAGGCCCCGGCATCGACGGGAGAGGAATCCCGAGAGGCCCCCGAGCAACTCGCACGGGGACTGGCCTTTCCTGAGGCCACCAGAGCGGGTCCCTGAGGTCCCCGTCGTAGATCGAGAGCACCTGCCGCAACTCGAAAAAATGCAGGAGGTTCTCCCCTCCAGGCGAGATGAGGCCCATTTCCGCTGAGGCGTCTCGAGGCTAATCATATCTAACATCTGGAACTTCCTAACGGTCCTTCACACCCTTGCTGCAACCCAAGAAATTCCCCGACTAACCCGTCTACACTCGAGAGGAAGCACGAGAGTCCCGCCCACATCCAGAGGAGGCCCGTTTCCGCCTCCTATCTCGAGAGGAGGGATCCTTTCCCTGCGTGGTCGGGAAAGAATTCCCTGGGTTCCCGTCTCATCTCAAGAGGAGGCGCTCTCCACAGGAAAGGCGAGAGGAACTCCAGGGTCGTGCCACATTCACAGAGACCCCCAGATTTCTCAGTCCATTCCAGGGAAAACTGTTTTCCCTGCACTGCCTCGACTTTCAAGCCGAGGATCGACTCACACCATGGTGGCACGTGGGACAGCCCTGTGGGAAAGCCTACGTGGGAAAGCCTCGTGGGAAAGCCTCGAGTGAAAGCCACAGCTCCCTTGATCCACGAGAAGGGAAGCGTGACACTGCTGCTACAGCTCGGGAGGAAAGCGCACGTTCATGCCCCACTCGAGACAAGGACTTACTCCCCTGGGAAGACTCCAGAAGAACCCCTAGATCCAAGTCATCACTGGAGAGGATTCCTCAGCTTCCGGCACCGACTACACACAAGGATTTAGGCCCCGGCATCGAAGGGAGAGGAATCCTGAGAGGCCCCCGAGGAACTCGCATGGCTCCTGGCCCTTCCTGAGGCCACTAGAGCGGGTCCCTGAGGTCCCCGTCGTAAGTCGAGAGCACCTGCCGCAACTAGAGAAAATCCATTAGGTTCTCCCCTCCAGGCGAGATGAGGCCCATTTCCGCTGAGTCGTCTCGACGCTAATCACACCTAACCTCTGGAACTTCCAAAGGGTCCTTCACACCCTAGCTGCAACTCAAGAGGTTCCAGGAGAGACCCGTCGCCACTCCATAGGAATCACCAGGGTACCACCCACATCCAGAGGAGCCCCAATTCCCCCTCCTGGCTCAAAATGAGGGATCCTTTCCCTGATTGGCCGGGAAAAATTCCTGTCGTACCTGTCGCATCTCAAGAGGAGGCACGCTCCACAAGAAAGGTGAGAGGAACTCCAGGGTCGTTCCACCATTCCAAGAGTCCCCCAGATGTCTCAGTCCTTTCCAGAGGAACTTGTTTACCCTTCACTGCCTCGACGTTCACGGGGAGGACTGACTCACACGATGTTGGCACGTGGGACAGCCCTGTGGGAAAGCCTCGTGGGAAAGCCTCGAGGGAAAACAAGAAACCCCTTGATCAACCCAACGGGAAAATTGACTGTGCTCCTAATGCTCGGGAGAAAAGCGCACGTGCATGCCCCCATTGGAGATGAAGATGACTACCCTTTGGAGACTCCAGTAGTACCCCAAGATCCATGTCAGCACTGGAGAGGAAACCTCAGGTTCGGGCACCGATTCCAAACAAGGTCTTAGGCCCCGTCATCGACCGGAGAGGAATCCCGAGAGGCCCCTTAGCAACTCCAAGTCGACTGGCATTACCTGAGCGGACCAGAGCGGGTTACATAAGTCCCGGTCGTAACTGGAGAGCACCTGCTGAAACTCGAGAAAACCCAGGAGGTTCTCCCCTGCAGTCGAAATGAGGCCCATTTCCGCTGAGGCGTCTCAAGTCTAATCACACCTAACCTCTGGAACTTCCAAAGGGTCCTTCACACCCTTGCTGCAACTCAAGAAGATCCCCGACATACCCCTCTCCACTCGAGAGGAAGAACAAGAGTCCCGACCACATCCAGATGAGCCCCGTTTCAGCCTCGTACCTCGCGGTCAGGTATCCTTTCCCTGTATGTTCCGGAAAGAATTCCCGGTGTTCCCGTCGCATCTCATGAGGAGGCGCTCTCCACAGGAAAGGCGAGAGAAACTCCAGTGTCGTGCCATCATTCCAAGAGTCCCCCAGATATCTCAGTGTGCCGGTGTCCAGCCACGCTGCATCCAGGGAATTCGACGGATGGACGGCGTTGACGTGGAAAGTCTTGTGTATTTATTAATGTAAGATTAGATTAAGAAATTATAGGGTAGTAAGAAGATTAACTGGAGGAAAAAGGCTGAATAGCTAGGTTTACGCGGAAGGCCAATAAAATTCCCGACAAGGAATTTTCTGGCGGACTCTGGGAATGGTGGCACGACCCTCGAGTTCCACTGTGACTTTCACACTAGGCTTTCCCACAGGGCTTTCCCACGAGTCTTATCCACAGGGCTGTCCCACGTGCCACCGTGGTGTGAGTCGATCCTCGGCTTGAAAGTCGAGGCAGGGCAGGGAAAACAGGTTTCCCTGGAATGGACTGAGACATCTGGGGGACTCTGGGAATGGTTGCACGACCCTGGAGTTCCTCTCGCCTTTCCTGTGGAGAGCACCTCCTCTTGAGATGCGACGGGACGCCGGGAATTCTTTCACGACCACGCAGGGAAAGGATCCCTCCTCTCGAGCTAGGAGGCGGAAACGTGGCTCCTCTGGATGTGGGCGGGACTCTCGTTCTTCCTCTCAAGTGGAGACGGGTATGTCGGGGATCTTCCTGAGTTGCAGCAAGGGTGTGAAGGACCCTTTGGAAGTTCCAGAGGTTAGGTGTGATTAGTCTCGAGACGCCTCAGCGGAAATGGGCCTCATCTCGCCTGGAGGGGAGAACCTCCTGGATTTTCTCGAGTTGCGGCAGGTGCTCTCGACTTACGACGGGGACCTCAGGGACACGCTCTGGTGGCCTCAGGAAAGGCCAGTCCCCATGCGAGTTGCTCTGGGGCCTCTCGGGATTCCTCTCCCCTCGATGCCGGGGCCAAAGATCTTGTGTGGAGTCGGTGCCGGAACCTGAGGATTCCTCTCCAGTGCTGACATGGATCTTGGGGTACTTCTGGAGTCTCTCCAGGGGAGTCAGTCCTCGTCTCGAGTGGGGGCATACATTTGCGCTTTCCTCCCGAGCTGTAGCAGCAGTGTCACGCTTCCCTTCGCGTATATCAAGGGATCTGTGGCTTTCCCACGAGGCTTTCGCAAAGGGCTGTCCCAAGTGCCACCGTGGTGTGAGTTGATCCTCGGCTTGAAAGTCGAGGCAGTGCAGGGAAAACAGGTTTCCCTGGAATGGACTGAGACATCTGGGGGACTCTGGGAATGTGGCACGACCCTGGAGTTCCTCTCGCCTTTCCTGTGCAGAGCGCCTCCTCTTGAGATGCGACGGGAACGCCGGGAATTCTTTCCCGACCACGCAGGGAAAGGATCCCTCCTCTCGACCTAGGAGTCGGAAACGGGTCTCCTCTGGATGTGGGCGGGACTCTCGTGCTTCCTCTCGAGTGGAGACGGGTATGTCGGGGAACTTCTTAGGTTGCAACAAGGGTGTGAAGGACGCTTTCGAAGTTCCAGTGGTAAGATGTGATTAGCCTCGAGACGCCTCAGCGGAAATGGGCCTCATCTCGCCCGGAGGGGAGAACCTCCTGGATTTTCTCGAGTTGCGGCAGGTGCTCTCGACTTAGGTCGGGGACCTCAGAGACCCGCTCTGGTGGCCTCAGAAAAGGCCAGTCCCCATGCGAGTTGCTCGGGGGCCTCTCGGTATTCCTCTCCCGTCGATGGCGGGGCCTAAGACCTTGTGTGGAGTCGGTGCCGGAACCTTAAGATTCCTCTCCCGTGCTGACATGGATCTTGGGGTACTTCTGCAGTCTCCCCAGGGGAGTC
Organism: Capra hircus; assembly: GCF_001704415.2. NCBI lineage: Eukaryota > Metazoa > Chordata > Mammalia > Artiodactyla > Bovidae > Capra > Capra hircus. The sequence continues at coordinate 9,479 of NW_017216613.1, forward strand.
AGTACTCGTCTCCATTGGGGCATGCAGGTGCCATTTCCTCCCGAGGTGTAGCGGCAGTGTCACGTTTCCCTTCGCGTGGATCAAGGGATCTGTGGCTTTCCCTCGAAGCCTTCCCTCGAGGCTTTACCACGAGGCTTTCCCACTGGTCTGTCCCACGTGCCACCGTTGTGTGAGTCGATCCTCGGCTTGAAAGTCGAGGCAGTGCAGTGAAAACAGGTTTCCCTGGAATGGACGGAGATATCTGGGGGACTCTGGGAATGGTGACACGACCCTGGAATTCCTCTCGAATTTCCAGTGGAGAGCGCCTCCTCTTGAGATGCGACGGGAACGCCGGGAATTCTGTCCCAACCACGCAGGGAAAGGATCCCTCCTCTCGAGCTATGAGGCGGAAACGGGGCTCCTCTGGATGTCGGCGGGGTTCTCGTGCTTTCTCTCGAGTGGAGACGAGTATGTTGGGGAACTTCTTGAGGTGCAGCAAGGGTCTGAAGGACCCTCTGGAAGTTCCAGAGGTTAGGTGTGATTAGCCTCGAGATGACTCAACGGAAATGGGCATCATCTCGCCTGGACGGGAGAACCTCCTGAATTCTCTCGAGTTGCGGCAGGTGCTTTCGAGTTACGACGGGGACCTCAGGGACCCGGTCTGGTGGCCTCAGGAAAGGCCTGTCCCCATGGGAGTTGCTCGGGGTGTCTCCAGATATTCTCCCATCGATGACGGGGCACAAGACCATGTGTGGTGTTGGTGCCGGAACCTTAGGATTCCTCTCCAGTGCTGACATGGATCTTGGGATACTTCTGGAGACTCCCCAGGGGAGTCAGTCCTCGTCTCGAGTGGGGGCATGCACGTGCGCTTTCCTCCCGAGTTGTAGAAGCAGTGTCACGCTTCCCTTCCCGTGGATCAAGGGATCTGTGGCTTTCCCTCGAGGCTTTCCCACGAGGCTTTCCCACAGGGCTGTCCCATGTGCCACCGTGGTGTGAGTCGAACCTCGGCTTGAAAGTCGAGGCAGTGCAGGGAGAACAGGTTTCCCTGGAATGGACTGAGACATCTGGGGGACTCTGGGAATGGTGGCACAACCAAGGAGTTCCTCTCGACTTTCCTGTGGAGAGCGCGTCCTCTTGAGATGCGACGGGAAGGACGGAAATTCTTTCCCGATCATGCAGGGAAAGGATCCCTCCTCTCGAGCTAGGAGGGGGAAACCGGACTCCACTGGATGTGGGTGGGACTCTCGTGCTTCCTCACGTTTGGAGACGGGTAAGTCGGGGTACTTCTTGAGTGGCTGCAAGGGTGTGAAGGACCCTTTGGAAGTTCCAGAAGTTAGGTGTGATTAGCCTCGAGACGCCTCAGCTGAAATGGGCCTCACCTCGCCTGGAGTGGAGAACCTCCTGGATTTTCTTGAGTTGCGGCAGGTGCTCACGACTTAGGACAGGGTCCTCAGGGACCCGCTCTGGAGGCCTCAGGAAAGGCCAGTCCCCACGCGAGTTGCTCGGAGGCCTCTCGGGATTCCTCTCCCGTCGATGCCGGGGCCTAAGACCTTGTGTGGAGTTGGTGCCAGAACCTGAGGTTTCCTCTCCAGTGCTGACATGGATCTTGGGGTACCTCTGCAGTCTCCACAGGGGAGTCAGTCCTCGTCTCTAGTGGGGGCATGCACGTGCGATTTCCTCCCAAGCTGTAGCAGCAGTGTCACGCTTTCCTTCGCGTGGATCAAGGGATCTGTGGCTTTCCGTCGAGGCTTTCCCACGAGGCTTTCCCTCAGGGCTGTACTGCAGGGCTGTCCCACATGCCACCGCGGTGTGTGTCGATCCTCGGCTTGAAAGTCGAGGCAGTGCAGGGAAAACAGGTTTCCCTGGAATGGACTGAGACATCTGGGGGACTCTGGGAATGGTGGCACGACCCTGAAGTTCCTCCCGCCTTTCCTTTGGAGAGCGCCTCCTCTTGAGATGCGACGGGAACACCGGGAATTCTTTCCCGACCACGAAGGGAAAGGATCCCTCCTCTCGAGCTAGGAGGCGGAAACGGGGCTCCTCTGGATGTGGGCGTGACTCTCGAGCTTCCTCTCGAGTGGAGACGGGTATATCGGGGAACTTCTTGAGTTGCAGCAAGGGTTGAAGGACCCTTTGGAAGTTCCAGAGGTTAGGTGTGATTAGCCTCGAGACGCCTCAGCGGAAATGGGCGTCATCTCGCCTGGAGGGGAGAACCTCCTGGAATTTCTCCAGTTGCGGCAGGTGCTCTCGACTTACGTCGGGGACCTCAGGGACCCGCTCTGGTGGCCTCAGGAAAGGCCAGTCCACATGCGAGTTGCTCGGGGCCTCTCGGGATTCCTCTCCCGTCGATGCCGGGGCCTAAGACCTTGTGTGAAGTCGGTGCCGGAACCTGAGGATTCCTCTCCAGTGCTGACATGGATCTTGGGGTACTTCTGGAGTCTCCCCAGGGGAATCAGTCCTCGTCTCGAGTGGGGGCATGCAGGTGCTCTTTCCTCCCGAGCTGTAGCAGCAGTGTCGCGCTTCCCTTCGCGTGGATCAAGGGATCTGTGGCATTCCCTCGAGGCATTCCCACGAGGCTTCCCACGAGGCTTTCCCACAGGGCTGTCCCACGTACCACCGTGGTGTGAGTCGATCCTCGGCTTGAAATTCGAGGCAGTGCAGGGTAAAAAGGTTTCCCTGGAATGGACTGAGATATCTGGGGTACTCGGGGAATGGTTGTACGACCCTGGAGTTCGTCTCGCCTTTCCTGTGGAGAGCGCCTCCTCTTGAGATGCGACGGAACACCGGGAATTCTTTCCCGACCACGCAGGGAAAGGATCCCTAGGCTCGAGCTAGGAGTCGGAAACGGGGCTCCTCTGGATGTGGGCGGGACTCTCGTGCTTCCTCTCGAGTGCAGACGGGTATGTCGGGGAACTTTTTGAGTTGCAGCAAGGGTGTGAAGGACCCTTTGGAAGTTCCAGAGTTTAGGTGTGATTAGCCTCGAGACGCCTCGGCGGAAATGGGCCTCATCTCGCTTGGAGGGGAGAACCTCCTGGATTTTCTCGAGTTGCGGCTGGTGCTCTCGACTTACGACGGGGACCTCAGGGACCCGCCATGCTGTCATCAGGAAAGGCCAGTCCCCATGCGAGTTGCTTGGGGTCTTCTGGGGATTCCTCTCCCGTCGATGCTGGTGCCTAAGACCTAGTGTGGAGTTGTTTGCCGGAACCTGAGGATTCCTCTCCAGTGCTGACATGGATCTTGGGGTACTTCTGGAGTCTCCCCAGGGGAGCCAGTCCTCGTCTCGAGATGGGGCATGCACGTGCGATTTCCTCCCAAGCTGTAGCAGCAGTATCACGCTTCCCTTCGCGTGGATCAAGGATCTGTGGCTTTCCCTTGAGGCTTTCACAGGAGGCTTTTCACACGAAGTTTTCCCACAGGGCTGTCCCACGTGCCACCGTGGTGTGAGTCGATCCTCGGCTTGAAAGTCGATGCAGTGCAGGGAAAACAGGTTTCCCTGGAATGGACTGAGACATCTGGGTGACTCTGGGAATGGTGGCACGACCCTGGAGTTCCTCTCGCCTTTCCTGTGGAGAGCGCCTCCTCTTGAGAGCGACGGGAACGCGGGAATTCTTTCC